>NW_022990313.1:5025649-5125649 GCF_902827175.1 Gymnodraco acuticeps
GAGAGAGAGAGAGAGAGAGAGAGAGAGCGCGCACTGGTACCGGAGATCGTAGTTGTTAGCTTCTGGTGCTAGCGAGCTACGCTAACGGATATAAAGAGTTTTTTCAACAACAAAGTGGAGGCGAGTCCTCTCCTGTCAGACTGAGAGACTCAGTGAGCTAAAGGACTCTCAGTGTTATCTCAGTGGGTCTCAAACGGTTTGGTCACCATTAATGTAAACAATTATTTCCGAGGCACACGTTTATATGATCATTATAGTTATAAAAAAATAAGATAATAAATGAAAAACAGGTATAAAATACTATATGACAGTAAAACAAGAATACAGTTTAAAAGGGTGATTTGTAAAATATCCATAAAGAAAAAGAAAATCTGTTTACAGTTCTGTTTCATATGGGTGTTGAGAGAGGTATCCATAGATCTCTTAATGTTGCTCTCAAAGTGCACCAGATTGATGCTTTTAACTTCAACATTTTAAAAAAATCTTCCCGGGGAAACATGCCCCTGGACTATATGCCGTGAGCTGATTATCGAGCCTTCATTGTAACTGTCACACTGTGTATATGCGTGTGGGGAGTGTTGCAGTAGAACATTCCACTGTAGCACCCGGTACATTAATGGGAAACCCTAAATGTTTGAGCACCCTCTATGAAACGTCAAGCTACCCCACAGCACCCCAAAATAAATCTCTGGCGCCGCCACCGAGCCTGACTATTTGTGTTGGGGGGGCCCGACTTTTTTTTTCTCCAAAGGGGGGGCCTGACAGAAAAAGTTTGAGAACCACAGAGTTAAACAATGTCTTTCATTACAGTTTCATTTTTTTTAGTAACCATGAGTTAAATGTTATATTCAGGAGTGGTAGAAGTATTCCGATCATTTACCATAATAAAAGTACTAGAACCACACTGAAAATACAAGTTAAGTTTTTCATTCAAAATCTATCTTAAGGTAAGGTATTGACATGTTCACTTTAATGTAACCAGGTTTTAGTGATTTGGTCTCTGGTCTTCCTTCCTCCACTCATACTGATCACAACTAAGACGTTTCTTGTGTTTTGGGTCAACTGACCAGAATGTCCTGCTCATCAACATTTATCCACCTCTGACCTTTACTAGATGTTAGATTCAGATGTGCCAACCATGCTATCACTCTCTCTTATTATCTCTGTCTCACACACACAATGCTGACAAAGTGGGGTCAGCGCTACTGATTACACTTCCAGTTTATATGTTATTCTTTGTCCTGACCTGCCCCGGTCCCTCTCTTTCTTACGTCTTCCTCTCTGTCTTTATGTCTTTGTCCCTTTCTTTCCTCTCTTTGATCTATGTCCTACAGCTCAATCTTTTAGCTCCAACACTCTCCTCCAGCGGGGCTTCATTTCCCACAAACAGATACCATCAGAGGAGCGGTGCACACACACACACACACACACACACACACACACACACACACATCGTAGCCACTCAGTAGGTTGACAGATGGGGTGAGACAATATAACAGTTTGTAATGGAGGTAATATGATTTAAAATACTATCTATTAGCCTGGATAGGCCTGTCAGTTGTGTGTATGTGTGAATGGGAGATAAAACAATGAAGATGGCAGAGAGAATATAGGGCCGCACATCTAAATCACAGTACAATTCATCCCATTAGACAACACAGATGTAACCTTTAAACCAATCCTGTGAATACAGATACACACATACAGTTTTTACAGTGCCAATAAGATCCATATGTCACATGAACACTCCTGATAAGAGAGAGTATAGTGAGGAGGGAGCGACCTGTAATACATATCTTACTATTAATAATGTTAAGGGCAGGAATACACACTGCACTGAAAGCTGAATTATACTGAATAACTTTCAGCATGGGACACATGACATGCACTCTCACAGAATCAGTATAGATAAATATGCCCATATTCATTTATAGTTGAAATGACCATGAAGAATAATTACAATGCGCTGGTTCTGTATCTTACATCATCTAATGTTTGGTCCAATCAGCAAGATTGCTGAAAGAGGACATGTCTGCTTCTTTTAAGATAATGATGGACATATTCTATATTGTTCAGATCTGGAAGCATCAAGGACTTGATACTTACACGTATTGTGATTATGTATTAAAACATGATATATTTTGGTTGTTCAAAAACTAGGACTAGAAAATTGCAGTCGTGATAGCAGCTCTACAGACTGTACTTAGGCAGAGAAGTGCATTAAGCTAAATGCTAAAGCTACCTGGCTGCTCACCTTGCGGATGCTAGCATGCTAATGTTTAGCATGTTTCCCACGGCCTAGTACAGCTCTGCTCACCTAGACTCCACTCACTGTTGCCTCAGTCTGGGCTTGGTTCTCAGCAGATCAGTTTCATGTGAAGCTGATGGGAAATCATCTTCAACGTGACAATTGCAACATTTCTTCATTGGAAACCAAAAAGAAAATGAAATGACCTTTCATTTGGTTAGGGCTTTTTACAAAGCCATATGTAATTACAAATATGCAATTATATGGATACAAACTTAAAACAGCAAGAATCCTGTATTTAAATTAGCTTCAGATTAGCAACCCTTTTTTAGTTTTAGGTGTATTATGTATTTGTCATTGGCCAAGGTGCATTCAGAACAGGTGGGTTTTCAGTCTGTGGTGGATGATTGTCTGCATTCACCAAGTGTTCGGTGTAGTGTTATCAGCTCTGTATTTAAAAGAAAATCCAAACTTGGACACACCCACTTGCAGGTGGACGTATGCTTGACTTTTTTGACCGCAGTGTTGCCTATATTCCATTAACTAATAGACAAATTGTCATGAAATGAACCAAGCACATTCATGCTCCAAATCGGACAAACCCTTTTGATTTTTAAGACCTTGCAAAAATTGTAACATTATACCCTCAATCATAACCATCATCAATAAGATGGTCCGTGCGTTTTCATTTGCTTTTGAAACAGAGCAGCTTTTAGACGCCGCAATAGCAAATAATGACCTTGCTAGTAGAAAAAGAATATGAGAAAACAATTGCCATAAATAACTAATAGTAGTATTAATACATTTTAAAAAGATCACTTTATTTACAAGGATACATTTTAATAGACATAATTATCCAGCCACTCTATTTGACTTTAACCCTAGCATTTACGTTAGCAGCACAGATCAAAGTGAAATGGGTGCTGTGAGAGAGAGCCAACTGGTGAGTAAAAGGAGGAGAATACAGGGCTATAAGCATCAGCAGCCTTTAGATGGAATAAAAACCTCTGGGCAAGGGGAGAAGATAGAAGACATATCAACATGGACAGAGAAAATAAAGAAGCTGTGGAAAACAGAGCCGCGGTTGCAGAATCCAATTGAGCTGACACTTTTTCAGCCACATACCATTTTCTGTTGTTTACGGCTTTATGAGTGGCTGACCCCAGTGTGTCTGGGTTTTCATGGATGTGTGCGTATAGCTGAGTGGCTGATCTGTGTGTGTGTGCGCGTGTGTGTGATTGAGGTTGATAGATGTTGACAGCTGCGGAGAATCACTTTCCTGTTGGTAAAACACCATATTGACCCTGTAGACCCTCCACAGGCAGAGGTTAGCTGAGCTGAAGCCGGCAGGCAGAGTGGGGGGGGGGGGGGGGGTGACATCCAGCTGAGGGCTGAGATGAACCCACAACATTACTCTAACCCACAGAGCACCCTGGACACACACCAACACACATCTCAAAGGTCTGCTAAAGATGCAGTTCAACGGATTACTTGAACTAACCTTTGTAGCCAAATATAAAAAATGTAATTTAAAAGGTATTTATTGATTTACATTAAATCACCTTTTTAGATTGTTATAAAATAATAGCACTAAGCTTTCAGTTGAACTAATCTTTCTGGTGACATGTTGAATGTAAGTCCTCTTCTTATTGCTCTGTTTTGTTTTGTCTCTGTCTAAACACTCCAATATGTTTCAAACAGCTGTCTGCAACATTAAAGGGGACATGTCTCCATGCGCTAATGTTCAGAAAGCTCGTTATTGTTCTCATACTGCCTGTGCTGCAGCACCTCTTTTCACCCTCTGTCTGAAACCAGAGCCCAGTCTGCTCTGATTGGTTAGCTGGCCGACTCTGTTGTGATTGGTCAACCCCTTAGAGATGTCCCGCCTATCACGTACAATGCTTTGGAAAACTAGCTAATAGAAGTGTGAGTGTTACATAGTGATGTCACAATGTTACGGACGTAAACAAAGGAGTCCAATAAAGGCGTTTCAGGCAGGTGGGGGGTGGTGTGGGGGAGAAACTCCCACTAGAGGGAACACAGGGATTTCAGCCTTTACAGACCATTTACATGCACTGAAACCTAGAACACACTACAGGAGAGGAAAAACCCCCAAAAGCAGAATAAGGCCACTTTAATATTTGGGCCAGTAAAACCAAATCATTGCATTTGAAGATGGTAAAATTCAGGGAATACAGACTGATAATTCTACTACGTCAATAAGTGCTCGGCTTAACTTGCCTAATAGGAACTGGTTTAATGCCTGTGATTATGCTACTTGCAGTTTTCTCTAACCCTCTCAGACATGGACAGAAAGGAGACACCTGCCATGACATCGTTTTTAGCAGTACTGTATGACTGCTTGCAATTGGCCTTAAAACAGATAACAAGACAGAACATCATCCAAGTTGCTGACAGTCTGAAGCAGAATGTTAATCAAAGACTTCCGGTTCCTATTTCTTCACTAGTTCCTGTCACAGAGGGTCCACTGAGCCAGAGTCAGTGGTAATGAATAGTTGCAGTGGGCAGGTCCCAGGTCTCATGTTTGTAACCCCTCCCTCCCCAGAGTGCTCCAGAAACACCTTTCTGTTGTTCACCTGCTTCAGTGTTAACATACCTGTGGCCCCGGAGTGACAGGCTGCTGTGGGGCCACTTTCACTCATGTTGTGTGTACTCAGGTTGTGTTTGGCCACCCGGCTTAATAACAAGGTTGGTCAGCCAGCCGGACCCTGCTGTCCTCCATGTTCCTGTCTCCGGCCCTCCCCCCCCCCCCCCCCCAGCCAGAGCTGCTGCTGCTGGTTTGTCCCTCTTAAGCTGCTTAATACAGCGTTCATTGGCCATTGGTGGTGTGTGTGTGACAGCATATAAAGTGTGTAGGTGAGGGGTTATTCACCTGGAGAGTGCAGGCTGCAATTTAAAACAACTAGAGTAAATCCCCCCCCCCCCCCTCTTGTGTCATTCGGTCATTCTCTCGCTCTTTCTCTTTATTACCCAGGCTAGCAGGCAGTTGATTGGTGGAGATTACTTAAACATCCTGCATGTTTCACCAGCACCCTGCCTACTGTGTGTGTGTGTGTGTGTGTGTGTGTGTGTGTGTGTGTGTGTGTGTGTGTGTGTGTGTGTGTGTGTGTGTGTGTGTGTGTGTGTGTGTGTGTGTGTGTGTGTGTGTGTGTGTGTGTGTGTGTGTGTGTGTGTGTGTGTGTGTGTGTGGCCTAGCATTACTATACTTGTGGTGACCTAAATCTGTTTACACAGTCACGTGTGGGGACTCGCCTCCCTTATGGGGACAAATTGGAGGTCCCCATAAGGGGAATCATTAATTTTAGGGTGAAGACTTGGTTAGGGTTAGGGTAAGGTTAAGGGTTAGGGTAAGGTTAAGGGTTAGGGTTAGGGTAAGGTTAAGGGTTAGGGTTAGGCATGTGTTGGTTATGGTTAAGGTTAGGATAAGTCTCTAGGAAATGCATGTAAGTCAATGTAATGTCCCTGAAGTGATGTATACATGGTATGTGTGTGTGTGTGTGTGTGTGTGTGTGTGTGTGTGTGTGTGTGTGTGTGTGTGTGTGTGTGTGTGTGTGTGTGTGTGTGTGTGTGTGTGTGTGTGTGTGTGTGTGTGTGTGTGTGTGTGTTGTTGGGGTCAGTCATGCCCCATCAACCATAGTGACCACAGGGAGTGTGTCCTTTAACCTCTCTCTCCCTCCATCTGAGAGGATGCTAGTGTGTGTGTGGAGCTAAGAGCGTGGATGTGTTTGTTGACGACGAAGAGGTGTTTTCAAACCTTTTTTTTGTTGGTGGAGAATTGTGTCGTGATTCCTGATACCTTTACTCCTGTTTATACCTTTAGCCCAGCCACACATGTTAAGTCAGTTGTTGGTGTTAGAGCTGTCTCGCTGTGCACTTCAAATTGTTTCTTTAGGCTGCAAGTCACCTAAACTAAAAGATGTAGTGTGTCCCAGAAGGAAAAGATAACGAAATAGATCTGAATCTGTCTTTCTCTTTTAAAGTGGAAGGTCATAGACGTTTTCATTTTCAACCGAAAAAGTAAGAGGCCACATGATTGATTGATGATTGAAGGGCAGCGAACTTTTGTGGACTTCTAAAAGACAGGACTTCTCCAAACAGGAAGACTGCCTCTGCTCTACAGGAAGGCTGTCATCACTCTGTTACCAAAGAAGGGACACCTGGGAAACGTAACAGACCATTGTCCTCACTTTGTACGGACTGTGAAACCCTGTCAAAGGCTCTGAGAGAGGTGGACACTCCGTCATTCACCTTCATCATATTCATATTCTGGACCTTTCAGTGCATTGGATTCAGAAACTCTTGTATATCCATAGACCAAGACAAAGTATTGTAGGATCTGCTCGACATGTTCTATGATTCTGGGATGTGGTGTTCCTTTGAGGTGAGATGTTAGCATCCTTGCACAAAGCAAGCTCTGCCATGTTGTTGTTCTCCATGTTTACTCGTGTGATTGCACCAGCTCTTCATCTTCGCCAAAGCAACCTATGCTGGTGAATCTGAGAAGGACAGCACAATTCTGGTTGAGGACTTATAGAACGTTCAGTAGCTGGTCGATCAAGCTCACCCTTCAAATGTGTTGCTGCTGTTCCAAATGATTGTCCCTGCTGTGGCAACAGGGGGCCGTTTCAGAGCAACAAGGAGCTCACATACCACACGGGTCCAACCAGATGATGGTCGTCTCCTCGGATTTGCAGTCCAAATTTCCCACCAAGACAATCAGACCTTCAACATGCCAAGGGGGGGGGGGGGCTGATTGTGAATTTCTGAGGTTAACTGGTTGTGTTTGCTTTCAGTAATGCTTTCAATTAGTTTTTCCCCTCAAGTGATTAGAGTCAGCTGTTTTGTCAATGCAATAGTTTAATAAAGGAACTTAAAGGAACCAAACCCCCCCTCCTCTCTCCCCCCCCCTCCTCTTCTCCATTAGAGTTGACCCCTACATAAAACAGCAGTCTGTAATGAAAGACTAAACTAACGCCATTCATCATCCGCTTGGCTTTGACACTGCTCTAACCTCACTGTTCTTTCAACACACACACACACACACACACACACACACACACACATACACACACACACACACACACACACCCACACACACACACACACACACACACACACACACACACACACACACACACACACACACATACACACACACACACACACACACACACCCACACACACAACACACACACACACACACACACACACACAACACACACACACAAAGCCAGACCTAAGGAGTGTATGGCTGAACACACACAAACAAAGAGAAACACACACACACACACACTCACTCACTCACACAGCAGTTCCCCCAAAGACAGAAGTCTCCCTACAGAGCAGAGCAGCAAAGTGGAACCCCAGTAAAATAGTGTGTGTGTGTGTGTGTGTGTGTGTGTGTGTGTGTGTGTGTGTGTGTGTGTGTGTGTGTGTGTGTGTGTGTGTGTGTGTGTGTGTGTGTGTGTGTGAGTGTGTGTGTGTGTGTGTGTGTGTGTGTGTGTGTGTGTGTGTGTGTGCGTGTGTGTGTGTGTGTGTGTGTGTGTGTGTGTGTGTGTGTGTGTGTGTGTGTGTGTGTGTGTGTGTGTGTGTGTGTGATTGCTGTAAAAGTCACTGGCCACCCTGCTGTCTCCTCCGGCTCTGTGCCTCTTTGTGAAACCTCATTGACTTGTAGCTGAGCAGGTTTAGAGGACTGTGGCTGAAAGGTTGCCGGTTCGAGTCCCTGCCCTGGCTGTTAACACCTCATACGTCTTTTTTCCCACACGTACAATGCATGACTACACGAGGACTTGACTTTGTGGCCTTCACGTCACCACAGTTCATTTCTCCCCATGAGCTATTGACTCTCCGCCTATTGATCCCCACACAATGTATCTCACAAATCATCCGTCTGTCGATCAATAGAGAAATCTTCCGGAAAATTCATATTGAGAAGTCGTGTGCGCTCGCCGCTCGCTTGCTGAATAGGAGATATTGAATGTTTAGTTGATTAATCGGGCTAGTTTAAATTTGGCCGTGGCTAGCTCTATTAAAACTGTGGCCGGTGTAAATCAAGATGCTGCCATTTGTGATTGAAATGAGCTGAGCTGTGCACACGCAGCGGCCCGGGATAAATCAGTCCTTGGGTTTTTCTATTTTCATTGGCAGTAATAACCAGTAATAACTGGATGGAAATCTGGCAAAGCCAAGGTCTTTGTTATGATGGATAATTCACATTTAATAGAGGGAATATGTCTGTTATCTACTACTGTCTTTATATTATATATTACATTTAGACTGCTAACACTTTACTTTAAGTCATCTTTTTTTGCATTTATAAGCAGTATATTAGATTAAATGAAATATACTTTATGAACATTTTATGAATGGTAATGTAGTTTTATGTATTTGTTGACAACTATGATGGGTAACAATAACTGGAGGCTAAGCAGATAATGAAAAACAATTTAGTTTAATATAGTTGTAAATATAACACAAATGCAGTGGTAGAACGTGACAAAGTACATTTACTCAAGTATTGCACCAAAGTACTATTTTGACATACATACATGTTATGCTACATATACTTTTATTCCACTACATTTTGGGGCCAGGATTTGTACTTTTTACTATTAAATACTAATACTAGTTACTTTGAACATATGAAAACACTGATGTGATACACCAGGTTGGTTTTTAATATACACAGTATTTTTTAAAAGTATCTAAAATTGGCTCAAAATAGACAAACTACAACATTAAAATGATTTGATTTCATGTGTTATTATTAAAAGAGCCATTTAGCACACTACGTTTGATACACAAAGTACATTTTACTAATAATAGTACAAAATGTCTACTTGATTCACAGTTTGAGTGTGCAACTCGATTTTGACAGGATAACAACTGGAGACTTCTAGAATTGTGTGAGTAACATTGTGTTTTTAGACTTCTCTGTTTCAGTGTGTGTACTCTGTATAAATGCTCTGTAGTTGATCTGACTGAAATTGTGATTTTAAATCTCAAAACCGCTACAGTATCTGTCAGGCAGAAACTTGGGAACAAGTAATTTGACTGAAACCTTAAAAGTGAACTAACTGACTGCTAGGGTTAACTTTGATTTAAACATTTGTAGAATACTAAGAGCTTTATTGAGTAGGTGTAACTGTATTAAGGGTTAAACTCATAACTTTATAACTTAGGGTTTAATGTAATTGTAAAACCATTGGGCCACTGAAAAGACACAATAACAACTCAGGAGGGAGCCAGTCTAGATTACCTTTTGAGGGCCACCAGCTGCAGAGAGGTAACTAATTAAAGGGGCGTGGCCCCACAGCTGTGAGAACTCAGCAATCAGGTGTCCATTTTAGGTAGCACTTTCCTGGAGCGTCAGACAGACGAAGACTGACAAAGACATTAGAGTCCTGCGGGAGTCTCTAAGACTGACAAAGACATTAGAGTCCTGCGGGAGTCTCTAAGACTGACAAAGACATTAGAGTCCTGCTGGAGTAAGACTGACAAAGACAATAGAGTCCTGCTGGAGTCACGAGTGTGGCAAAGAGGAGGCAAATCCTACTCTGATTGAGCTAAGTATCGCTGGTGTTTTATTTTATTTGGTTGTTTAGCCCCTGATGCTATAATCATGTGTATTTTGTCCATTCCTGTTTATGTCTCTTCTCGCAATTATCACTAGCCCAGTGTATCTCGTAATCGATATAACCGGCCTGCTCTCGTCTATCCCACATGCTCCACTGACATCCAACATCTAGTTTCAGGTGGCCTGTGGAATTGCCAGTCAGCTGTTCCTAAGGCTGACTTCATCTCTGGCTACGCTTCCCTGCAGTCTCTGGATTTCCTTGCTCTCACTGAGACGTGGATTACTCCATCCAACAAATCCACTCCAGCAGCTCTCTCCACTGCATATTCCTTCTCCCATACACCCAGACCCACTGGCAGAGGAGGTGGCACTGGTCTCCTGCTCTCTCCCAAATGGAGCTTTTCCCTCTTCAAGCTACCTAACTTCACTCCTTCCACCTTTGAATTCCATGCCGTCACAGTAACCCATCCTATACAATTAACCATTGTTGTTCTCTACCGTCCACCAGGCGCCTTGGGGGACTTCTTGGAGGAATTAGATCATCTCCTCTCACACATCCCTGAAACTGGCCCTCCCGCTGTACTTCTCGGAGACTTCAACCTCCAGACAGGGAAGATAGACGAACTAACATCTCTGTTAACCGCCTTTGCTTTCTCACTGTCTCCATCCCCACCAACTCATAAAGCTGGCAATGTCCTTGATCTCATATTCTCAAGGAACTGCACTTGTTACGCTCAAAGAGCGCTTACAGGCTGAACCCTCAATACAAACACGGAAGGGAGGAGACGTGAGTATGGAAGCAAAAATAATTTCATTTCCAATTCAAAGTTCAAACAATACTGCCGTGGAATTAATAATCCGGATCGGGGAATTACTACGGGGGGGGGGAGAGTGGAGGTCCGTAGTTGAAGATCCGGAGGATGTCGGAGAGAGCAGGCTGAAGCCGGGGTTCGGAGATTTGCAGCGGAACACGGGTGAGATGAGCCGGGGAATCAGAGTTGAATAGAGTGAGCAGGCTGGAGCTGGTAGTGAAGATAATCCGTTGGCTGGACGTGGCAGGCAGAAGAGTAGACGGATTCAGTGTATCTTTGACGACGAACTGGTGAATACTGGATGAGGAAGCCGGGTATATAAGCAGGTGTGGGTGAGTAGATGAATTAGGAAGATGAGTAGCAGCTGCGGAGGTGAATTGACGGGAACTGAAAGTAGGTCAGCCACGCCCAGCCAGGAAGACAGACAGATACAAACAAACATGAAACAAAAAGAGAAGCAGAAGGAGGGAAAACTGCACATCCTTACAGTACCCCCCCCCCCCCCCTCAACGGGAGCCTCCATTATCCGAGATCGAGGAACCCAGCAACGCTCCTCCAGGTTGTAACCCTCCCAATCCACCAAGTACTGTAAGCCCCTGCCCCGGCGTCTAACATCCAAGAGTCGATGCACGGTATAGGCAGCATGATCATCAATGACTCGGGGGGGAGGAGGGGGAACGGCCGGAGGGCACAAGTCACTGGTGTGAACTGGCTTGATTTGTGAAACATGAACAGTTGGATGGATCCTGATGATCCTGGGGAGCTTCAGGCGGACAGCAGAGGGGTTGATTATGCGCTCAATGGGGGAAGGGGCCAATAAACCGGGGAGACAACTTCTTGGACTCGGTAAGGAGGGGGATGTTCTTGGAGGACAACCAAACCGATTGTCCAGGGGCGTAAAGGGGAGCAACAAGTCTGCGGCGGTTGGCTGATTGCTGGGTCTTGGCGGAAGTCCGGAGGAGGGCAGATCGAGTGTCTCTCCAGATCTTACGGTACCGACGAACATGATGCTGGACAGATGGAACAGCCAACTCAATCTCCTCTTCGGGAAACAAGGGTGGCTGATACCCTAGAGAGGCTTCGAAAGGAGAGAGTCCTGTAGCTGATGACGTGAGGGAATTGTGAGAATATTCCACCCAAGGCAGATGAGAGCTCCAGATCTTCTGATTCCGGTTTACAACACAGCGGAGGGCAGATTCCAGGTCCTGATTGGCCATTTCGGTTTGACTATTAGACTGGGGGTGGTACCCGGAAGTTAAACTGACCGACGCTCCAAGTGAACGACAAAAGGTTTTCCAAACTTGGGAGGTGAACTGAGGTCCACGGTCGGAGACGATGTCAGCCGGGATTCCATGTAGGCGGAGACAACATGCTGGGTGAGAAGTTGGAAGGTTTCCAGGGCTGAGGGGAGCTTGGGTAGAGAAACAAAATGAGCACACTTAGAGAAGCGGTCAACAACAGTTAGGATTGTCGTATTACCATGAGAGGGGGGCAGACCGGTGACAAAGTCCAGAGCAATATGTGACCAGGGTCGACTAGGGACTGGAAGGGGCTGGAGCAAACCTGCAGGTTTCTGAGAGGCACATATTGTACAGGCTGAGACGAATTCCCTTGTATCCTTGTCGACTGTTGGCCACCAGAAATGTCTTTGGAGAAGGGAGAGTGTGCGGTTGGCACTGGGATGGTTGGAGAAACGGGAGCTGTGAACCCACTGCAGGACTTGGGAACGGACTGAGTTTGGGACAAACAGACGGTTAGGCGGACCACTACCAGGGTCTGGTTGTTCCAACAGTGCCTCCTGGATAGCGTTACTGATCTCCCAGGTGACGAGTCCCACAACACATCTCTGGGGAAGAATAGAGTCCGATGTAGAGACTGGACCCTCAGACGTGAATGATCTGGACAGGGCATCGGGCTTAGTATTCCTGGAACCTGGGCAATAGGTGAGAGTGAAGTTGAAATGTCCAAAGAAGAGAGCCCACCTGGCTTGTCGAGAACTTAGCCGTTTGGCTGATTGAATGTACTCAAGGTTCTTATGGTCAGTCCACACCAGAAATGGCTGCTCGCTGCCCTCGAGCCAGTGCCGCCACTCATTCAATGCCATCTTAACTGCCAGCAGCTCCCTGTTGCCCACATCATAGTTTCTCTCAGCTGGGGAGAGACGGCGAGAGAAGAAAGCACAAGGATGAAGCTTGTTGCTTGGCCCGGAAATCTGAGACAGAACAGCGCTAACTCGATGTCAGAGGCGTCAACTTCGACCACAAATTGTCTGCTTGAGTCAGGCTGGATGAGAATGGGGGCTGAAGTGAACAGAGCCTTAAGTCTAAGAAAAGCATTGTTAGCTTCAGGGGTCCAGGAGAACTTGATCTTGATAGAGGTGAGACTGGAGAGTGGAGCAGCAACCTTGCTATAATCCTTGATGAACCGGCGATAGAAGTTAGCAAACCCGAGGAACCTTTGCAACTCCTTCCGAGAAGTGGGGACTGGCCACTCTGAGACTGCGAGAATCTTCCCTGGATCCGCCTCCAACCTGCCTTGCCGGATGATGTATCCAAGGAAACTGATCCGTTCCTGGTGAAACTCACACTTTTCTGCCTTGACGTAGAGCTTGTTCTAAAGCAGCCTCTGAAGAACCAGACTGACGTGTCTCTGGTGTTCCTCCAGGCTCTTGGAGAAGATCAGAATATCGTCAATGTACACAAAGACAAACTGGTTGAGATAATCACGCAAGACATCATTTACCAGGGACTGAAAAACTGCTGGGGCATTTGAGAGTCCAAAGGGCATGACGAGATACTCAAAGTGGCCAAGGGGGGTGTTAAAGGCAGTCTTCCACTCATCACCTTGGCGGATACGAACCAAGTGATAGGCATTTCTGAGATCAAGTTTTGAGAAGATGGTGGCACCTTGGAGTGGCTCAAAAGCAGAGTTGATCAGGGGAAGTGGGTACTTATTCTTAACTGTGATGTTATTTAACCCACGGAAGTCAATACAGGGTCGAAGAGATTAATCTTTCTTGTCCACAAAGAAAAACCCCGCACCCAGAGGGGAGGAAGAAGGACGAATTATTCCAGAAGCCAGGGAATCACTGATATATTTCTCCATGGCCTCTCTCTCAGGCCGGGACAGATTATAGAGCTTGCTGGTGGGTAACGGAGCCCCAGGAAGCAAAACAATGGGACAATCATAAGGACGGTGAGGAGGGAGAGAGAGAGCCTTATCCTTACAGAAGACCTCACCCAGGTTGTGGTAAACGTTAGGAACGCCGGATAAATCTACATCTGGAGAGACACATGGAGCAGGTAACAGGTTAACAGGAACTGGAGGCACAGCTGACTGTAGACAGTTAAGGTGACACTTCTGATTCCATTCAATGATCCTTCCTCCAGCCAAATCAATATGAGGATTGTGGGTGCGAAGCCAAGGCTAACCAAGTACCAAAGGAGTAGTTGGAGAGGAAATAACCTTAAGCTGGATTTGTTCTCTGTGATTTCCTGAAATAATCAGAGTAACAGGTTGTGACTGCTGAGTTACTCTAGAGATGCGTTGACCGTTTAAGGCATAAGCAGTCATAGGATCCTGTAATAATTCCAACTTAAGTCCCAACTGGTTGGCAAGTTCTAGGTCTACAAAACTATCTTCAGCGCCTGAGTCAATGAGGGCAGAGAGGGGCAAGGTCTGAGAGTTTGTACAGAGTCTGGCAGGAATGAGAAATCGGCGCAGGGTTGAGATCTGGGCAGTAAGGTTTGTGATGCTTTCAGTCATGGAAAGATTGCTTTCAACCAAAACTTGGATTAACCGTTCATGTTGGCCAAGAAGATTTCCCTGATGAGTCAGAGCGTGCTGAACAGCGGAGGGATCTGATCCAGTGTTTGAGGGGTTCATAGTGACCAGTTCGTACTGTTACGCTCAAAGAGCGCTTACAGGCTGAACCCTCAATACAAACACGGAAGGGAGGAGACGTGAGTATGGAAGCAAAAATAATTTCATTTCCAATTCAAAGTTCACACAATACTGCCGTGGAATTAATAATCCGGATCGGGGAATTACTACGGGGGGGGGGGGGAGAGTGGAGGTCCGTAGTTGAAGATCCGGAGGATGTCAGAGAGAGCAGGCTGAAGCCGGGGTTCGGAGATTTGCAGCGGAACACGGGTGAGATGAGCCGGGGAATCAGAGTTGAATAGAGTGAGCAGGCTGGAGCTGGTAGTGAAGATAATCCGAGGTTTGCTGACGAGGTGGTGTTGGCTGGACGTGGCAGGCAGAGGAGTAGACGGATTCAGTGTATCTTTGACGATGAACTGGTGAATACTGGATGAGGAAGCCGGGTATATAAGCAAGTGTGGGTGAGTAGATGAATCAGGAAGATGAGTAGCAGCTGCGGAGGTGAATTGACGGGAACTGAAAGTAGGTCAGCCACGCCCAGCCAGGAAGACAGACAGATACAAACAAACATGAAACAAAAAGAGAAGCAGAAGGAGGGAAAACTGCACATCCTTACAGCACTACTTCTAACCTCTCTGTAAACCCGATCCACACATCCGATCACTTCTTCATTTCCTTCTCTCTACCCCTTTCCAAACATAACGAACTAATCTCTTCTCATCCTGCACCTGTCCGCCGTAACCTTCGTTCCCTCTCCCCCTCTACCCCTCTACCTTTGCCTCATCGGTGCTCTCAGCCCTCCCTTCCTCTGACTCGTTCTAACTCCTACCTCCAAACTCTGCTGCAGAAACTCTCCTCTCTACTCTCTCATCCTCTCTGGACTCTCTCTGTCCTCTCACATCTCGGCAGGCTCGTCAGTCCCCTCCTGCTCCCTGGCTAAATGACGCACTGCGTGCTAATAGAACCATCCTTCGGGCAGCAGAGTGGAAACGGTAGAAATCCAAACACCATGACAACCTCCTAACACAGGGGTACTCAAATACAAATCTTAAAGGTCCAAAATAAATGTTTCAATAAGACAAAGGTCCGTTTATTACGGTCATTCAAACTTTTAAACAATTGCAACAAGATTCTTAACACGAGGTTGCAAAAACAAAAATAATCTGTATGCAGCAGTTTTCATTGTTATTGTGTCTGTGCTTGACCCCTCAGAGTCGCAGTGTAAGAGCTGCACAGTTATGAATAAAGGCAGCTGCACCCTCTTTCATTCAGCATTCCCATTATTGCTTTATAAATGTATTCCCCCTTGTGTGTCCACTGAGGTTCGTCAGGCCCAACACATCTTCAACAAACTCCCCCTTTGCCTCATCATAAAAACTCACAAACACCAGCAACTGAGCATTGTCAGTGGTGTCAGTGGACTCACCCACAGCTAAGGAAATGCACTGACTTAAAACAGTTTTTTGGGGGCAGACCCCCTCAAAGAAAAAAATATATTTACACACGTAAGGTCATCATCTTAATAGTTGTGTATGCTCATCCGTGAGCAGAGCATCAAGTTGACATGTCTATTAAAGCTGAATGCGGCGATTACCATTTTGTTCAGCAAAACGCCTCACAAACGTATTAAGATCAACAGCTTTAGTGCGTTTTGATTCAATGCTGAGTGCAGCCAAACTGACAGTCTCTTCTCTGTCAGTGTAGACCGCAAATACCTCATTCCTTCAGTGCTTGGGTCCGAATGCTTCTCGTTTTGCGCCGTCCAGTTCCAAATGAAATCGCCGCCAATCGTATGTCCACGCTCGCGCCAGGACCGGGGGAGGGGTTACATGACGTGCATCTTGTGCTGCATTCACTTGCACTCGGACATTAGAGACTTTCTCTCATAAATGTCCGATGAGCCACAACTTTTCTTTCAAAACAAAGCTGCCAACTGGGGTGGCAGCTGGGGTGGCAAGGCCTATTTCTAGAGTGTCAGTTGCCACCCCGGTAGGTGAAACTAGGCTACTAGCTACAGTACAGATAGAACTAGATGAGCTGTTAACTCTCGCTCTGAATTTTTTTTTTTTTAATTCTCGCTCTGACTTAGACAGGTTGAAAGAGACACACACATTTTCCCCACCCGCATTCCGCGAAGACCCGCCCTACTGTGCCTTTGATTCGCAGATTGTTTGGGGGGAAAAAACGCTGACTGGATGCTGAATGTGATTGGACCAAAGCGTTGACACACACAGGTGGAACACAGTGGAACAGTCAGACATGCAGAGCGCTGTTTGCAGTGGACATAGCGGAGAATTTTGACTCGTTGCGAATGCGTTGTGGCGATGTCTCACATATAATACAGAGAGATAATACATATGAAAAGTATAATTTGCTCGGAGTCCGGAGACAGTGGTGGTTCGGTCCGGATCCGGACCGGAGTCCGTAGTTTGAGGATGCCTGTCCTAACCTATCAAGCTCTCCTCTCCTCTTTCTCTGCTTCGATCTCTCAGGCAAAAAGCACTTTTTTTCAAGATAAGATCCAATCTTCCTATTCTAATCCCAAAAACTATTTTCCATCTTCTCCTCCCTCCTGGACCCCCCCCAAAGCCCCTTCCCCCTTCTGTCAAGCGACTTTGTTAACCACTTTGAAAAAAAGGTTGATGATATTCGCTCTTCTTTTTCTGACTCACCTATACTCACCGCTGGGTCACCAGACCCTAATTTCACCCACACACTGACCTCCTTTTCCCCTCTCTCTCCAAGTGAGGTTCTTACCCTCATTACCTCTGCCCGCCCTACCACCTGTCCTCTGGACCCTATCCCTTCAAACCTCCTTCAGACTATCGCTCCTGATATTCTACCGTTTCTCACCCATTTCATCAACACTTCTCTAACTTCTGGTTACTTTCCAAACAGTCTCAAGGAGGCAAGAGTAAACCCTCTCCTAAAGAAACCCACTCTCAACCCGTCTGATGTTATAAACTATAGGCCTGTCTCTCTCCTCCCGCTCCTGTCTAAAACACTTGAGCGCGCTGTCTTTAAACAACTCTCCTGCTATCTCCATCAGAACAACCTTCTGGATCCGCACCAGTCTGGTTTCAAGGCAGGTCACTCCACAGAAACTGCCCTCCTTGCTGTCACTGAGGAACTGCACACTGCTAAAGCAGCCTCCCTCTCCTCTGTCATCATCCTTTTGGACCTGTCTGCTGCATTTGACACAGTGAATCATCAGATCCTCCTTCGCACTCTCCAAGAACTTGGAGTTTCAGGCTCTGCACTTTCCCTCATCACCTCATACCTCAAAGACCGCACCTACAGGGTTACTTGGAGAGGGTCGGAGTCCGACCCTTGTCAATTAACTACAGGGGTCCCTCAGGGCTCTGTTCTTGGTCCCCTCCTCTTCTCCTTGTACACAAACTCGCTCGGATCTGTCATTAGCCCGCATGGTTTTTCATACCACTGCTACGCTGACAACACTCAATTAATTCTGTCCTTTCCCCGCTCAGAGACCCAGGTCGTCGCACGCATCTCTGCTTGTCTAGCTGACATCTCTCAGTGGATGTCTGCTCATCACCTCAAGCTCAACCTTGACAAGACTGAACTGCTTTTCCTTCCGGGAAAAGATTGTCCCACTCTTGACCTAACAATCAACATCGGCACCTCTGTTGTTTCCCCGACTCAGACTGCAAGGAATCTGGGTGTGATCCTAGATAACAACCTGTCCTTCACTGCAAACATCGCTGCTACAACCCGTTGCTGCAGATACACGCTTTACAACATCAGGAAGATACGTCCCCAGCTGACACAGAAAGCCACGCAGGTTTAGGTCCAGGCTCTCGTCATCTCACGCCTAGACTACTGCAACTCCCTCCTGGCTGGTCTACCTGCATGTGCCATCCGACCTCTGCAGCTCATCCAGAAAGCAGCGGCTCGTCTGGTCTTCAACCTTCCTAAATTCTCCCACACCACGCCGCTCCTCCGCTCCCTCCACTGGCTTCCGGTAACTGCTAGAATCCACTTCAAGACAATGGTACTTGCGTACCATGCTGCGAATGGATCTGGCCCTTCCTACATTAAGGACATGGTTAAACCGTACACCCCAGCGCGTGCACTACGCTCTGCATCAACCAAACGGCTCGCTGCACCCTCGCTGCGAAGGGGACCCAAGTTCCCATCAGCAAAAACACGTGGGTTTGCTATCCTGACTCCAAAATGGTGGAATGAGCTCCCCATTGACATCAGGACAGCAGATAGCTTGCACACCTTCCGGCGCAGACTGAAAACTCATCTCTTTCGACTCCACTTCGAGCAATAGAACTACTAACAAAGCACTTATATACTAATAAAGGACTGGCTTATCTAAAGCCAGTTGAGTAGCACTTGAAATGTTTTTGCTCTATGAAACCTGATGTACTTATATGATTCTGTTTTCTTCAAGTTTGTATTTTGTTGGTCGAATGCACTTATTGTAAGTCGCTTTGGATAAAAGCGTCAGCTAAATGCAATGTAATGTAATGTAATGAATTCAGGGTTATTACTTGAAATAGAGTATTTTAAGACAATAGTTATTCTACTTTTTTCTCAAGTAAAGGACCCGAGTCCACCACTGCACAAATGTCTTCATCTGAGCAGCTGGTACGAATTCATTCTTCCATGGACTAGGTAATATTCCAAAGCTAGGGCCTTCTTTGTGTTGTGAGATCATTTGAAAGTATTGTCAAATCGTGCTTTTCTGAAATGGAGACCCACCTTCTTTGAACAGTACAGATCCAAGCACCTGCCAAGTTGCATGCAGCGACAAGACTTCACGATGGTAGCAACAAGCTAACTTTTCTTTATTTTAAAGGATTCACCAGCTAAGCTAACAAGCTAATCAAATGTTTCCTTTGTGGACTGAGCTTCCACTGAGCATAGTATACAGTTATTTTTACAAGATTAAGTTTGCACAGAACTGCTATTGTTGATGTGGTTTCATTCACTGTGCTGTACTGAGATCTTTTGTATCTATAAAGGTACCATAGCCGTACAGGTGCATGCACAATCATGTTCTTTACCCGGTGCCATTACCATAAACACCTTACAATCTCACATGAATCATTCATGCAGGCTGGGGAATGATTGGTGGACTTATTTCAGTCCTGCAATATTCACAGGTAACAGAGTTTTTTTATCAGAGCATTAGATGTATTGATTGCTGTCAGGCTGATTAAGGAATTTCAACAAATATAACACAAATATTTTTGGGAGAATAGCTATGATATTTGTTAAAAAACCAAGTTGCAACATTGACACAACTTAACCTTAAACACACCACTCTGTAAGGCTATTTACATCCCATTCACCGCACACCAAACATCACCGCCTGACCTTTGATATAAGACAATGGCAAAAAAACTGTGACCTACACACACTCACACACTCACACACACACACATGTCAGCGAAGGGCATATGGCTGCTGTTTTAATTTGGAGAGATAACATGATGTTATCAGGTCAGAGATGAAAGACAGACAGACAGACAGACGGACAGACGGACAGACAGACAGACAGACAGACGGACAGACGGACACACAGACAGACAGACAGGCGGATGGAGGAAGACGACAGAATTAGAGCTACAGAAATATGCAGAAAAGACGTCCAGGTAATATCTAAATCATTACATTTTATAAATGTACACTCGCTTTTTTTGCAAAAAATTGTCTTCATGTGAATTCATAGATTATAAATCGGAAGTTTGATCAGAATACTGCAGAACAGCTGGTGATTATCTGCTTTTTTTAATTGTTTTTATTTATTAGATACAGGACAAGTATGAAAAGATACAGTCCAAGACCCCTGCAAACTATTTATGATCGGTGTACGTGTGCTAGTGAAGGACACTGCTATCAGCTGAGGGGGGGGGGGGGGATAGGGGGGTGATGTTTGAAGCAGGAACAGTAGAGAGGATGACCTGATGAGAGATGGACAGATAAATGGACAGATAGATGGAGACAGAGACAGAGAGAGGGATAGGCTGAGAGGATTAGAGGAGCAGAGGTGCTGCTCTGTAGCACGGGGACATGATACACTACAAACACACACACACACACACACACATACACACAGACTACATGCTCTGTATGGTGACTTACAGCCAAGGACAGTGTGAGCAGTGGTACCTACAGAGCACAGCATGGGTCTAAAAGAGCCATATTATGCTCATTTTCATGTACATTTTGTTGGAGCGCTAGCCAATAGGAGCGCAAATGTCACCTAGTGATGTCATTATGTCAGGGAAGTAAACAAAGGAGTCCAATGGAGGCGTTTCAGGCAGGGGGGAGTGTGGGAGAGACATTTCCTCTGGAGGAAACACAGGGATTTTAGCCTTTGCAGACCATTTACATGCACTAAAACCTATAGAACACACAACAGGAGAGGGAACACCACAAAAAGCAGAATAGGGCCTCTTTAACTGTAAAATGCAGTGATAGGAATGCTAACCAAAGCTAAGAAACTTAAAATAGTTGAACCTTGTTCTTTCTTTGTTCAACTATAGGCGCTTTCACACCGGAGTACATTTCCCAGTATAGTTCCGATAGTTCTTGAAATGTTGCGTTCACACCAAAAAATCCGGAACTAGAACTTAGTTCATGAGAACCTTTTCACCCCCTTTTTAGTCCCTGCTAGAGAGCAGGTACTTTAATGGGAGGAAAAGGTTCCCATTTCTGATTGGCTGGAAGGATTGCAAACCACGCCCCGTAAAACTCGGAAAAGTTTTGTGAAGCCGCCATTGTATTTGCTGGCATTAGCATTATTAGCATTAGCATTAGCCCAGCGCAGAAACGGAGAGAGACTAACTTATGGCAACACAAAATAAAACATGGGATCGGTGGAGATGAGGAGGTGTCGGCCTTCTGGCGATTTACTCGGAAGTTCTGATGAACTAAGTACTGGGAACTAAGTACGGCAAAGTACTTGAAAGCGCCTTATGTTATTGTTGTATGGTTCTGGTTCTTATAGCAAGTTATGTGCTGTTAATTGTTCTATAATAATACAGATCTGAACTCGAAACACATTCAGGTTCTCAGAATAAACCCATGAAAAAGAAACATCACTTGAGAGACTGAACTGGCTATTAGAAGCCCCCAGCTTACAGGAAGTGATGTGGTCATGAGGTCTTTCTGTAACACAGAGGGTGTTTCTCAATGTCAATGAAGGATCCTTCAGAGCCACTATTTCAAGGATGCTACGTCATCGAATCCCGCCGAAGGACTGTTCCAATGTACAGGATCCTTGGAATTCTACCGAGGACTGAATCCTTCGTTGCGGGACATTTCGAGGATGCACATGTGTATCCTCGGCTGTCTTAAAAGCCCCACAATGCTTCACCAATTTCCCAAATCTTTGGCGGAAAATGGCTGAATCCAGGCAGTACACATTTAAATGTAAGTATGTTCAGTGGCGTAGTAAATGTGCACATGACTTGTGTTTAAAGTTTATAGTCCGTTTGAGTTTTGCCCGTGTGAACGCAAACCGAACATTCTGAAAAATGAAACAATGGAACAAACTGTGGTCTGGTGCGCACCAGAGAGCGGACTATTAGGTTTGAATGAGACCTAAGAGCGTTTTGCACCTAAATAAATAATTAAAATGAACCTTGTTTTGACTTTGCCTCTGTTGTTGATATTTGTGGTTTATGCTATAATGTGCACCAATATGTGTAAAAAAGGTTTGCAGACATCAAGTATAATATGAATACAAATGTTATTATTGATTGGTGCTGGTGATTTTATGATTATCTTATGGCTGCTTATCCTCCAGGACTTTCTCAAGGCTGCAAACAGAAGGATAACATTTTATGTTAGTTTAGTGGGTCTGTCCTGGAGAGATGATAATTTTACAAAATACAGTTACTCAAGTACATATTCGATCTTCGCAAATCAGTTATGAGTCTTCAAACGAATCACGCTCAATTTAAGGCGGGGCCTCTCATATGACGCACACCTGCACACTTGCTAGCCTGTTCCATTCTTCAATCTCCGAATGCCAGGAAGGATTCTTGCCTAGCCTCTGAAGGACCTGACTTGGAAGAACATGTCCTACCTCGACTTTGAGAAACACCCAGAGTGCTGAGGAAGTACCTAGTTATTCATCCAAAGTTGGTTGTCACGGTGACATCGCAGAGAGGAGGAGGCTGCTGTGGGTTCTCTTAATGACCACAGGATTTATTCAATAAACGCCTTGTTTCTTAATTAATGCTCTGATTACACTTCCTTCCTCTCACTGCCACACACACACACACACACGCACACGCACACGTACACGTACACATACACATGTACACAGAAACACACACATACACACACAAACACACACAGACACGCATACAAACACATGCAATGCAATTGAGGTGGTGACCTTGTGATAACCTATGTTCATCGTTCAATGACCATGCCCCAACACACACACACACACACACACACACACACACACACACACACACACACACACACACACACACACACAGAGAGAGAGCTTGGACATTACTATAGTGTTGGATACTACAAAGACAAAGATTGAATATATTAATCAGTGGTCAGACTCACACCACTTCAATGGCCATTGAGACTGAGTAAATGGGGGGGGGGGGGACACAAACTGCACACGCCTATTCAAAGAGATACACAGGAAGGGGTCAGAGGTCAATGATTCAGAAGAAAGAGAAAAGGTGAAGTCACTGAAACGCCACCATCGGACTCCTTTGTTTACTTCAGGAACTGAGTGATATCACTATGTAACACTCACACTTCTATTGGCTAGCGCTCCAACACATTGTACATGATAACCTGAGGGGCGGGACATCTCTGAGCGATTGATCATAACAGAGCCGGCCAGCTAACCAATGAGAGCAGACTGGGCTCTGGTTTCAGACAGAGGGTGAAAAAAGGTGCTGCAGCACAGGCAGTATGAGAAAAATAAAGAGCTTTTTGAACATTAAAGCATGGAGACATTTAGAGACACTAATACTGATATACACCTGAACATCAGCAGGAGAGGACTCTTTAAAGTAGAGACATTACATACTGATATACACCTGAACATCAGCAGGAGAGGACTCTTTAAAGTAGAGGCACTACATACTGATATACACCTGAACATCAGCAGGAGAGGACTCTTAAAGTAGAGGCACTACATACTGATATACACCTGAACATCAGCAGGAGAGGACTCTTTAAAGTAGAGACACTACATACTGATATACACCTGAACATCAGCAGGAGAGGACTCTTTAAAGTAGAGACACTACATACTGATATACACCTGAACATCAGCAGGAGAGGACTCTTTAAAGTAGAGACACTACATACTGATATACACCTGAACATCAGCAGGAGAGGACTCTTTAAAGTAGAGACACTACATACTGATATACACCTGAACATCAGCAGGAGAGGACTCTTTAAAGTAGGGACACTACATACTGATATACACCTGAACATCAGCAGGAGAGGACTCTTTAAAGTAGAGACACTACATACTGATATACACCTGAACATCAGCAGGAGAGGGACTCTTTAAAGTAGATACACTACATACTGATATACACCTGAACATCAGCAGGAGAGGACTCTTTAAAGTAGAGACACTACATACTGATATACACCTGAACATCAGCAGGAGAGGACTCTTTAAAGTAGAGACACTAAATACTGATATACACTTGAACATCAGCAGGAGAGGACTCTTTAAAGTAGAGGCACTACATACTGATATACACCTGAACATCAGCAGGAGAGGACTCTTTAAAGTAGAGACACTACATACTGATATACACCTGAACAATCAGCAGGAGAGGACTCTTTAAAGTAGAGACACTACATACTGATATACACCTGAACATCAGCAGGAGAGGACTCTTTAAAGTAGAGACACTACATACTGATATACACCTGAACATCAGCAGGAGAGGACTCTTTAAAGTAGAGACACTACATACTGATATACACCTGAACATCAGCAGGAGAGGACTCTTTAAAGTAGAGGCACTACATACTGATATACACCTGAACATCAGCAGGAGAGGACTCTTTAAAGTAGAGACCACTACATACTGATATACACCTGAACATCAGCAGGAGAGGACTCTTTAAAGTAGAGGGCACTACATACTGATATACACCTGAACATCAGCAGGATAGGACTCTTTAAAGTAGAGACACTACATACTGATATACACCTGAACATCAGCAGGAGAGGACTCTTTAAAGTAGAGACACTACATACTGATATACACCTGAACATCAGCAGGAGAGGACTCTTTAAAGTAGAGACACTACATACTGATATACACCTGAACATCAGCAGGAGAGGACTCTTTAAAGTAGAGACACTACATACTGATATACACCTGAACATCAGCAGGAGAGGACTCTTTAAAGTAGAGGCACTACATACTGATATACACCTGAACATCAGCAGGAGAGGACTCTTTAAAGTAGAGACACTACATACTGATATACATCTGAACATCAGCAGGAGAGGACTCTTTAAAGTAGAGGCACTACATACTGATATACACCTGAACATCAGCAGGATAGGACTCTTTAAAGTAGAGACACTACATACTGATATACACCTGAACATCAGCAGGAGAGGACTCTTTAAAGTAGAGACACTACATACTGATATACACCTGAACATCAGCAGGAGAGGACTCTTTAAAGTAGAGACACTACATACTGATATACACCTGAACATCAGCAGGAGAGGACTCTTTAAAGTAGAGACACTAAATACTGATATACACCTGAACATCAGCAGGAGAGGACTCTTTAAAGTAGAGACATTACATACTGATATACACCTGAACATCAGCAGGAGAGGACTCTTTAAAGTAGAGGCACTACATACTGATATACACCTGAACATCAGCAGGAGAGGACTCTTTAAAGTAGAGACACTACATATTGATATGAACCTGAACATGAGCACATTATTGAGATTCTATTAAATTGGAAATCATATTGAACAGCAGCAAACCAAGAACAAAACATTAATTCCTAAAACTATCAAAATAAATGGGCTGTCTAAATTAACCTAAACATTTACTATAAAATGCAGCACATTTAGGGAACTTAATGCTTTAATGCTCACACACAAGATGGAGTAACATTGAGGAGATGTTCCACTAACGGTTCTGCTTTTCTCCAATTATAGAAAGGTATACATGCATGGCTTTTGGGAAATTCCTTAATAGAGAACTATGAAATATGTGTGCATAGTTCTCTAAATCAAATCCCACTTATAATATTAACTGGAAAATGAAGAGATACAGAACAAAGTTATTATGGTATCAACTTAGAAAACTCAAAATAGAAACATCTTGTAAATTAAATACATTCATTGGAAAAATTACCCTTGAAAATTTAAAAAATAGGGTCATATCTTCCCGAGAAGGGTTAGGTACACACAACATTATGATCCTCTGGTTACATGTGACCGTTAATGTATATTACAATTAATGATGTATATGTTATCTGTTAATCAAATCCTAGAAATAGATGTTATATCTCTCATAGGCTCCGCCCTCTACTGGACTCTATGGGTACTGCGCTTGACCTCACTATGCAAGCGTTCACCTACTGAGAAATCTATAAACGTAGCCGTCCCTCGTGTCACGCCTGCCGCATGCTGCCTCGTCTTGGCCCGCCGGCATCGTCTGGAGCACTTCCACGCATACTACGTGTCGCCAGAGGAAGAAGAGGACCCTGTGGACCTCGAGGTGGTGGAGATGGGGGAACAGGAGGCGGATGGGGAGGAGGTGCCATTTGTTTTCGCCATCCCGGCGGGCTGGCCCCGCTCGTCGAGGGGAAAGACGTCGAGGGTTCCTCGATGTCGGGGGCTTCCGGTTCCGGCGTCCAGGAAGGGCCGCCGCACAGGTCCGCTCGTCAGGACTTCCCGTCGGAGATGGCCATCGCGGCGGAACGTGTGGGGCTACCGCTCCCCCGCTACTACCGCTGACACCGATGAGCCGCCTCCGCCAGGGGTTTTACGGCCGGCTTCTCCGGCACAGCCGGCCTTTGTTTAGCCCCCGCTGCCAGACATTGGCAGTGTGGAGGTGACGTGGCGGCAGCCACTGAGGACGAGGGGGGGAATGGGGGTGGGACCGTAGAGAGGATAACCTGATGAGAGATGGCCAGATAAATGGACAGATAGATGGAGACAGAGACAGAGAGAGGGATAGGCTGAGAGGATTAGAGGAGCAGAGGTGCTGCTCTGTAGCACAGGGACATGATACACTACAAACACACACACACACATACACACAGACTACATGCTCTGTATGGTGACTTACAGCCAAGGACAGTGTGAGCAGTGGTACCTACAGAGCACAGCATGGGTCTAAAAGAGCCATATTATGCTCATTTTCATGTACATTTTGTTGGAGCGCTAGCCAATAAGAGCGCAAATGTCACCTAGTGATGTCATTATGTCAGGGAAGTAAACAAAGGAGTCCAATGGAGGCGTTTCAGGCAGGGGGGAGTGTGGGAGAGACATTTCCTCTGGAGGAAACACAGGGATTTTAGCCTTTGCAGACCATTTACATGCACTAAAACCTATAGAACACACAACAGGAGAGGGAGAACCACAAAAAGCAGAATAGGGCCTCTTTAACTGTAAAATGCAGTGATAGGAATGCTAACCAAAGCTAAGAACTCAAAATAGTTTAACCTTGTTCTTTCTTTGTTCAACTATAGGCGCTTTCACACCGGAGTACTTTTCCCAGTATAGTTCCGATAGTTCTTGAAATGTTGCGTTCACACCAAAAAAATCCGGAACTAGAACTTAGTTCATGAGAACCTTTTCACCCCCTTTTTAGTCCCTGCTAGAGAGCAGGTACTTTCATGGGAGGAAAAGGTTCCCATTTCTGATTGGCTGGAAGGATTGCATACCACGCCCCGTAAAACTCGGAAAAGTTTTGTGAAGCCGCCATTGTATTTGCTGGCATTAGCATTATTAGCATTAGCATTAGCCCAGCGCATCAACGGAGAGAGACTAACTTATGGCAACGCAAAAAAAAAAAATGGGAGCGGTGGAGATTAGGAGGTGTCGGCCTTCTGGCGATTTACTCGGAAGGCTTCAGTAGAAGCTGCCTCGTGACCGAGAAATGCTGGAGTATTTGGATCAAATATTCCGGCTCGGTACGCAGATGGCAGCAGCGCCCAATAATCTTGGTGTGTTGGGCGTCTCCTTGATTTCCCCTCAGGAGGTTGCCCCCCCCCCCCCCGCCTCAGGACGAGGGTGATTATTCGGACCGCTGCATTGGTCAGATGAACAATCTGATCCACGGTGTAGAAGAGAAAGGCGACGGTATAGAGCTCCCATGGCTCCCGTTGCCCCCTCCACCTCCGCGACCTGTCCCGCAGCTCTTCCTGCGGACCCGGCTCAGAACCGGCAATTGCGGGTACAAACTGGCCGGCCCCGGCAGGCTCCGGCTCCGGCCCCACCTTAGCAGAGTGCTTCGGGGTGGGGTGCGCCGTCCTCCTGGAGCTGACTGGCGGTGGGAGCGGAAGCGTCCCGGTGGGGAGGGGGACCTCTTCCACCCAGGATGCGAGGGCGAATCCCGCCTCCTCCCTCTTTAATGCACGTAGTATTGTGAGGCATACTTTCAATAGAAAAGATGATTGCATTTATCCCAGTCTAAATGTAATTTCTTTCCACAATTCCACACTTCCACATAACTGTACTGATTCCCCACTCGTTGCCCCAGTTCTAACTCCAGTAAAGGAAGCAGCTAGTGGGCATGCGCAGGCGAGGGTAATAAACCGCAGGAAGTGCTATCAGAGCGCTCTGCGGGTACAGGGGCAATATGGCCGGCGTGTGATTGTCAGGAGGCACACAGCACTTAGCGTAAAAATGTAATGCATTTTTTCGTTTGAGGGAGAATTGCATTATGGCGGAGCTCCCACGAGAGTGCGCCGCAGTGCGTTCAGGGACCTCAGTAGAAAATCGGAGGCCCTTTCTGTGTCAGCCCCCCATGGGCAGAACTTCCCTTCATGGGGAGTTTTGCGGCGGAGTGGGCCATCAGGGAGTACCACAGCTTCTTAGCTGTGGCCCCCCAGCTGGTTGCTCATCCCCTAACACAGTGGTTCTCAAACTTTTTCTGTCAGGCCCCCCCTTTGGAGAAGAAAAAAAAGTCGGGCCCCCGCAACACAAATAGTCAGGCTCAGTGGCGGCGCCAGAGATTTATTTTGGGGCTGCTGTGCGGTAGCTTGACGTTTCATAGAGGGTGCTCAAACATTTAGGGTTTCCCATTAATGTACCGGTCGCTACAGTTTAATTTTCTACTGCAACAATCCCCACGCATACACACAGTGTACCCGCGACTGTCACAATGAAGGCTCGATAATCAGCTCACGGCATATAGGTGTAAGCAGGGGTAAAGTGCTATTTTTGTAGGTGGTGTGTGGACCTCACATAGGGGGGTCCGGGGGCATGCTCCCCTGGGAAGATTTATTTTTAAATATTTAAGTTAAAAGCATCAATCTGGTGCACTTTGAGAGCAACATGAAGAGATCTATGGATACAGCTCTCAACACCCATATGAAACAGAACTGTAAACAGATTTACTTTTTCTTTATGGATATTTTACAAATCACCCTTTTAAACTCTATTCTTGTTTTACTGTCATATACTATTTCATACCTGTTTTTCATTTATTCTCTTTTTTATAATTATAATGATCATATAAACGTGTGCCTCAGAAATAATTGTTTACATTAATGGTGACCAAAACATTTGAGACCCACTGAGATAACACTGAGAGAGTCCTTTAGTTCACTGAGTCTCTCAGTCTGACAGGAGAGGACTCTCCTCCACTTTGTTGTTGAAAAAACTCCTTATATCCGTTAGCGTAGCTCGATAGCACCAGAACCTAACAACAACGATCTCCGGTACCAGTGCGCTCTCTCTCGCGCACACAAAATGTCTTGTTCCACACACACGGAGCCGAGCTTTAATGATACACAGAGACCCAGACGTAATAGTACTGTACTGCATCATATTATTTTTGAATCAATAATTTTTCAAATTATGATTTTTTAATTTTTTTAATTTATCTTTTATTTATTTATTTTTTATATATAACCATTTTTCCTCCTGGTCTCTCGCGCCCCCCCCCGGCAAGCCTCTGCGCCACCCAGGGGGGGCGCGCCCCCCACTTTGAGAACCACTGCCCTAACACAATGTTATGCGGAATGGGGAGCACAGCTGTGTATTAACGGAGTGGAGGGACTGGATGCTGAACCGGGGTTATACACTTCAGTTTTGCAGCATCCCTCCTCTGTTCAAAGGTGTAAGAGAGACAAATCTACCATCTCAGGAGGTTATCTTTCAGCAGAGATTCACGAAATGTTTCATTCAGCCTAATTGATCCTAGACCTAACCAAATTGGGTTTTGCGGTCAATTGGAAGAAGAGCAATCCCATACCTCACCAGCAGGTGCAGTATCTGGGGATGGTGCTCGATGCAGGCAGGCTACGTGCCACCCTGTCAGAAAGCAGACAGGCGTCCCTGCTGCGGGCAGTTCACAGACTGCGACAGGGGGCAACAGTGACAGCTTTGACTATCATGCAGACTTTGGGTCTCATGGCGGCTGCTCACTCCGTGGTGCCGCTGGGGTTGCTGCATATGCGCCGGCTGAAGAGGTGGTTGGCCGGCCTTCGTTTAGATCCCAAGAGGCACAAACGACGTCTGGTAACTATCAGTGGTGGGCAACCTCAATACTCAACACAGCTGCGGGCAGTAGGGTTGGTCCTCCAGCACTTCAAACCTGTAATACAGGGCAAACATGTACTGGTGAGGAGCGACAACCGCACCACAGTGGTAGGGCGGAGTCCGCTCCACCGCCTTATTGACCACAGCAGAGAACCTGTGGTTATGGGCCTCAGAGATTGTGTTGTCTCTGAGAGCCCTCCACATCCCGGGACTGGAGAACGGGGGGGCCGACCTCATGTCAAGAGGCGGGCCCCTGCCAGACGAGTGGGTGCTTCACCCGGAGGTGGTGAAGCAGATCTGGGCCCGGTTTGGGAGAGCGGAGGTGGACCTGTTTGCCAACCGACGAAACAGCCACTGTACTCTGTGGTTTTCCATGGCTCTGCGGGACAATCCGCCCTTGGGGGTGGACGCGTTTGCACACGAGCCATGGCCAAGAAAGCTGCTCTACGCCTTTCCACCGCTGCGCCTCATTCTCCCCCTCCTGGAGAGAGTGAGACCAGAACACCTCTCAGTCATCCTAGTGGCCCCAGACCGTCGTGTGGCGCTGTGGTTCGCGGAGGTGACACAGATGATGGTGGGCCAGCCCTGGGCAGTTCCTCAGGGCTGGGGGGCGATGTCTCAGGGGGCTGGTGCAATAGGGGCGTTACCCTCTCTGGGCCAACCTCTCCAGGCTTGGCTCCTGAGAGGGACAGGCTGAGACAGGGGGGATTGTCTGATAAAGTTATCCAGACTATCCAGGCAGCGAGAGCAGGATCCACCAGAGCCTGTTACAGGCCAAAGTGGTTGGCTCTATTCTGTCCTTGCAGTTACTGGTGAACAGAGGGCTTGCTTATTCCACAGTTAAAGTGTATGCAGCAGCCATTTGATCCTGTCATGAGGGATTTGGTGGCAGGTCAGCCTTCAGTCAGCCGCTTATGTCGCGGTTTTTGCAGGGGGTCAGGAGGCAGAGCCCAGTAGTGCACGCCTCCGCCCCGCAATGGGATCTGCCGTTGGTGCGCGAGGCTCTGGTCACAGAACCATTTGAGCCTCTGGAGCTCTCCTCCCTGAAAACAGCGTTGCTGCTGGCCCTGACCTCGGCCAAGAGTGTGTCCGAACTGACCGCTCTGTCGGTGCACCCGAGTTGCCTGTGGATCCGGGGGGGACCGTAGCAGGGCGACACTCAGACCGAACCCCTCCTTTGCTCCCAAGAGCTTAAGGAATTTGTTCAGGTCAACGGCTATACAGCTGGGTGGCTTTAGTCTTCCACCCCATATTGGGGACTGTGACGCTGACCGCTGAGCGGCCCGACCAAGCAAGGAGGCAGAGGCAGAGAGTTCAAATATAACCCGGTGTGAGCATTTATTAATCATGGGCACATGATTCACAGCCTCAATATGACTGTTACCCGTGAACACAGTCACCAGCTACAAGGATCTCACACACACCAACAGGAAAACAGAGCCTAAATACCCACAGACTAATCAAGCCAACAAGACACAGGTGAGGGGGGAGGAGACAACACAGGGCACCAGGTGAACACAATCACCAGTAACAGACAAGACGGGAGGGGGAACACTTTCAAAATAAAACCAGGGAACAAATCAACATACTTCGCCAATAAGGACGCTACACAATCCGTAACGGAGGCCGAGATCTATGGCCCCAAATATCACCTCCATTACAGGGACAGGGAGGCTAAACTGCACCTCCTCTACCCGGTGCGTGCGCTAGCATGTTATGTGGAGCGCACGGCTGCCATTAGGCGCACTGAACACTGTTTGTGTGCTTCGGGGGGGTGGCCGGAAAGCTCTGTCCAAGAAACGCCTGGCAGGACGGCTCTGCGAGTGCATTGTACATGCCTACGGTCAGGCGGGGAGAGCCTTCCCCACGGGGGTCCGTGCACACTCTACACAGGGTATGGCTGTGTCAACAGCCTTATTTAATGGCGTGAGTGTGGAGGATATATGCACGGCGGCGTATTGGTCCACGCCAGGCCCCTTCATACAGTTTTATCTCTTGGACATGTCTGTCTCCTTCTCATCGTCTTTGCTTGCTGGGGCAACACAGGACTGGTGAAGGAGAGGTTGCGGTGCAGTGGCTGTTAACCAAAAAAAGCCAGTCAGGGGCAGTGTGATGGGTTGTTGGACGACAGGGCGTGTATCCATCAGGGCTCCACCCACTGTACCCAAAGAGTCCAGTAGAGGGCGGAGCCTATGAGAGATATAACGATGGGTTACGTATTGTAACCCTAGTTATATAAGCACAGGCGGAGCCCTCTACTAGGGGCCCTGTCTGTCCTATGCTGCTCGCTGAAGAGAGGTGTAGGATGACGGTCGGGAGGCGAGGCCGCCTTATATACTGTGGGCCTGCGCGTGCACTCAGGTAGGCCCGCCCCGGGGCCAGCTACGTTTATAGATTTCTCAGTAGATGAACGCTCGCACAGTGAGGTCAAGGGCAGTACCCATAGAGTCCAGTAGAGGGCTCCGCCTGTGCTTATATAACTAGGGTTACAATACGTAACCCATAGTTTCTTCCCCCTTTTCTTTCTTTTCTCTTTTCCTCATATCTGTACGGCCTCTAGGCTTGTTTTGTTTTGTGTGCCCTGGGCATGCTCCAGTACTGTACTTAAGTAAAAATGTTGAGGTACTTGTGCTTTACTTGAGTATTTCCATGTTATGCTACTTTGTACTTCTACTCCACTACAAGTCAGAGGTAAATCGTACTTTTACTCCACTACATGTATTTTAACCTTTAGTTACTTTACAGATGTGGATGAATGATTTGAAATATAATCAAGTGTTAAATCAGACTTTAGTTCCACCTGGAGTAAATCCACCAGCTACCCTGCAGTATACAAAGTACTTCAAACTAGCTGCACCTTTACCAGCTTTGAGAACACTTTCATGATCAATCATTATAAAACATATCATATATATTATTCTGAAATGGACCAATCTGCACAATGACTACTTTTACTGTCGCTTTCACTATATTTTGATGATCATACTTTTCTACTTTTACTTGAGTAACATTTTGAATGCAGGACTTTTACTGTAACAGAGTATTCCTACACTCTGGTACTTCTACTTTTACTTAATGACAAGATCTGAGTACTTCTCCCACCTCTGAGCGGCGGCACTAATATAGGCCACAAAATAAAAAAACACCTTTGAGAAAAAAGGAAAGCCAGAGTGGAGAGCTGGGCAAAGGTGAACCTTTTGAAGAGAAACGTCATTTTAAAAGGAAACGCTACAGAGAGACATTTCTGTTCATCATACGTGTGTTCTGTCAACCCCAGGTGCTATTGTAGATTTTTTTAATAATTTCAGTTTAAATTGTGAAGTTGCACATTTTGCTGTTGACCCCGTCAGTACAAGTACAAAAGCATGTTACTATATTAGCTTGAATCACTTATATTATTTATATTATTCTTGTTTTTAATAACAGAAAACTGTCCATGTAAATATCTCATTGTTAATTAAAATTATCTGTTTTCCCCTACTGTCCACATCTTCTTAGACACCTGTGATTCTGTATACGTTGCCTCTTTGAAACTGACAAAGCAAACAGACTCCTACCTGGCTGCCTTCAAACCAATCATCTTTGACAGAATGTTACAGTTTTCACTCAGTCACCACTAAAGCAAGTATCAGATGGACTCAGTGATGTAGAGCTGGGGATCAGAGTGCAGCACTTAGCAGCTACATTTGGCAAGCTGTTGGAAGGTAATTATTTAAACATGTTTGTTAAAAGTAAGATTTTCAAGTGATTGTTTTAAGTCACTTTTTAAGTGAAAATGCATCTCTGGTTCCAGCTCCTGAGACATGAGGACGGCTGCCCGTCTGTGTTTGATATCATTGTTAGTTGCATATCTCTTGGTTGTTACCTTTGTGGGGATTGTAATCCCAATGTTTCACTGTGTTCTAACGTGCTGATATATTACAGTTTAAAATTCCACATTAAAATGATCCAGACTTATTAGGCTCTTTTCACAGCAGCCACGCAGAGCACACGCAGGAGTAATTCATAACATTAATTATGGTCTGGTATTGTGCATGCTGGCTTACTGGAATGCCTTTGATGCACAAAATAGAATGAGACCATAATTAATTTGATCAATTACACCTGTGTTTACCCTGCAATGTCAGCTGGTTGCTGTGAAAAGGGCCAATAAGAGGCATGAGTTTAGATCTTAAGGCTCTGTAAACATGACATGTATTTATTTCACTCCGCATCCTGTTATGTATCCGATTGATCTGCTCTCAAGTATTTTATCAACTCTCATTTAATCATTAAATATTAAGGTGTCTTGCAATTGATCATGAATACATGAACTAAACAATGATTTTGCATGCTTTTGAACATTCAAACAGCCCATAATCCTGTTGTGGAAGTATTCCTGTGTTTAACTGTCCTGTACTGCCATCTTGTGGATAACCACAACACTGCAACCAGACATGATAACAGATCGGTCACTCAGGCCTTAACCTAAAGATCCCTTTCCTTGGATCCCAAACTTACTCCAAGTATGTATTTATTATATTTGAGTGACCTGATGCACTTTGATGCTGCAATGCATTGAATGATTAAATGTCTCATGTCACCACTGACATATGACAAGTGTTGACAGAGGTGCTACCTACTGTGCACCATTCTGCCATTCATTTGTTATGTTTCTTATATGGAAGGGACATGTAGGGGTTCATGATTTGATATTTTTGAACAAATACACCTACATTACTAAGACTGGACTGTGAAGCTGAAGAAAGGGAAACAATTGGACAGTATGCTGATGTCTAAAGCACAAAATTACCTCAGGCTTTTGTTTCAATATAAAAAAAAAAAGATATACAAATCTCAGCAGTCTCACTTAAGTGTATCTTTAATTCAAATGTCTAATTTGTGAACACAGGTGTGTAAAAAATGTTGTGTGTGTGTGTGTGTGTGTGTGTGTGTGTGTGTGTGTGTGTGTGTGTGTGTGTGTGTGTGTGTGTGTGTGTGTGTGTGTGTGTGTGTGTGTGTGTGTGCTACAACGGCCCAAACACTTCCATTAGGAGCAAAAATGAAATAAAGTAAATATAAAAACACAAGTGTGCCAAAACACGTGAAAATTAAGAAACAACTTCAACAACTTGACAACACGTGTGCAGAATTTAGAAAAAAAAAATTCACCAACTCAAGTAAAACATGCGCAGCGTTTACTAAAAGCGCTGCATACAATACGTCAACAGTGACGCAAACAGCTGGGACAGTTTGGTGACGTTTAGGATTATAAAACTGGACAACTGTCTCTGTTGCAGAGTTAGTCTGTCTCATAATAACTGTAAGTGTTTCATCAGTATATTTGAAATGAATAAGTTAGTTAGCTAGCCAGCAGATCCGCTATATTATTGGAAGGAATCATGTGATCATATTGTTCAAATGAGCCGATAAAACATTCTAGGTAGGCTACGTTTCCAACAACAGAGACAGTTGTCCAGATTTATAATCCTGAACGTCACCAAGCGCTCCGGTCCCAACTGTGTGCGTCACTTTTTAGTGTCCCCTGGTCTCCCAGCTGTGTGCGTCACTGTTTAGTGTCCCCTGGTCTCCCAGCTGTGTGCGTCACTGTTTAGTGTCCCCTGGTCTCCCAGCTGTGTGCGTCACTGTTTAGTGTCCCCTGGTCTCCAGCTGTGTTTTGAGCTTCTTGCAGCGCTTTGTATTCGCAGCGTTTGATGTATGCAGCACTTTTAATAAATGCTGAGCATGGTTGTTGCATGTGTTTTGGTTCATTTGTGTTGTTTTATTGTCCTCGTGTTTGCATCTGCAGTGCGTTTCTCCTCATGGAAGTGTTGTAACATGTTTGCTCCAGTTGGCCAAGGTACTCTTTAGAGATTGTGTATGTAAACTGTATGATACTCTTCAGTAACGTAACAAAACAATACAACTTCAATTGACAGAGTATGAGTCTTTATTTTATTTACTAAGAGAGGACTGGAGAGAAGTTGGGACACTGTCCTTTAATGAATATTTACTTTAAGGCAGAAGCGAAGTATCTCCTCTGAGAGCCGAACATGCAGCAGTCTTTCTTTACACTGTTTATCTAAAGTACTACAGCAGCTTTACATTAACGTTTTAATTATGGTTAGTAGGTTAAATGCGTGTTTTACTGAGATACTGAATGACTATATATTCTGCTTCAGGAGACTCAGTAAACCTTCTACCCGAGCTCAGGAGTACTGGTTTATTTTTCATGGCTCAATGCAAATGTGTTAATATTTTCAGTAATTGACAGCACTGAAAGACTATGCAACAGGTTATATATCTGATCTGAATCCAGAGCTAAGAAGATAGTGACTGTTGCCGTTAAGACGGGCAGAAAGACAGCTCCATTGAATGCTGTCAGTGCTCTACCTCTGCTGGAAATGTATACTAACTGTTTTCTAACATATGTTGCATTTATGTTCCCATGCCTCCAGGGCCTACAGTCCATGATGGGTGGAAGTAGCTAGGCCGTTCAGGTCAGTTAATTTGCTTCCTTGGCCCTAGTCTGCAATAATTACGGTCCCATTAAATTCCTCGATTGGTTGCCATTTTAAACTCCATGTTAGGACTTTAGGACATATGATTACAGCTAATGAAGTAAAGTTAAGATAAGTCTTCAATGCCTTTCAGGTGTTGGGTAATGTAGGCCTGATGTAGAATGACTAGAGCACCACAATGAAAAACCATCAATCACTAAGTCCTCGCACAGTGCATTGGGACAATTCCCTGCTTGGGCAGTAGGTGGCGGTAATGTTGCAATAAAGGCAGTTACTCGTTACCGGAAAAAGAAGAAGAAGAAAAAGAACCATAGCAACGCTTAAACAAAGATGGCGGTGTCAGCCGCTGTGTTCTGTTTATTGTTCTTGTTTAATGCCGCCACTACAAACGAAAATACAACGAGCTACAATTTGAACACCACGCTTGGTGACCAGAACGTCACATTTAACTTTATGGAAAATGATACAACTCCACAGCCGACAGAGTTTGAGTCAACCAGTCCGACACCGAGCTCCACCAGCACCGAGCCCCCTCAGCCCGCCGAGCCGCTGCCCGCCTCCGGCCGCCTGCCCACCACCGTCACTACCGGTACTCTGCCTGGAACTAGACCCTAGCTAGTAGCTAGCCAGTTTAGCGCTACACTATGCTAACTGACCTATTGTGCCAGTTAACTGTTTCCTATTAAACAGAGGTGAGAGTAGTACTCAGAACTTGTACTTGAGTAAAAGTAGAACTACTCAGATCTTGTACTTGAGTAAAGTACCAACCAGAGTGTAGGAATTACAAGTTAAAGTCCTGCATTCAAAACGTTACTTAAGTATAAGTAGAAAAGTATTAGCTAAAGTACAGTCATTGAGTAAAGGTACTTAGTTACCTTACACCACTGCTATTAAAGCATGATCGACAACAATGGTTAAATCATCATTTATTTCAGGCTAATAAAATAAACTCTAAACTGAGATGTAATGAAAGCGTGGTGTTAGAATCTCTGCTGGAGATTGGATGTCTTAAACACCACAAATGCAAGTTATTTTGTTAGTAGCCTAAAGTATTTCAGATTTCTGACTGAACCAATAGAAAGCACACACACACACACACATCCGTGCATACACACTGTACAAGTAAAGCACACGCACTAAAAATGTATTCATATTTAAACAGATGTTTTTAAAGGCCAAATGCTTGTGAAAGTAGTTGTGTACATACACACGCACACCATGTCATAGATGTATGTGACATACCTTGCATAGCTTTGTAAAATGCATATTTCACATAATGGCCTCGTAATGTGAATACCACACTCAGGTCACATCTCAGGTCACATCTCCAACTTCAAGAAACAAAAATATACAGTTCCATATGAATGTCTCAGTTACTAACCTTGTTAACTAAGCAAATATCTGTAACTAACCTAACCTCTGTAACTAGGATGGAGTCATAGCTGCGGTGCTAAGGCACGCGGGCCCAGCATAATGTGAGCGCGGAGCGCGTGGAATCTTTTAGTGTGTGCATGTGCGAAGTGCGCCCCGCCAATTTGTTTCTATGTGTCTGCCAGCACAAGAAAGGCTCTTGAGGCCTAGTACCAGGGTCGGTTCTAGCCAATTTGCTGCCCTAGGCGAGATTTTATAAAGAATAAATTAAAAATCTCTACTTCTTCTTCTTTCGTGTAACGTCAGAGGTCCAACTCGGTGTTGTGTAGCCATGCCCGCATCTCTGGTCCTACGTCGAAGAGGCTGGCTTCCGAGAGTGGTCTATATAAAGGGCAGGTGGTTATTATATGTTCGGCAGTCTGTTCAGGGTCAACGCACTCGCATGCAGCACTGTCTGCCAGGCCCCACTTCTTCATTGATGTTTTGAAGCGACCGACCCCAGTTCGTAGACGGTTTAGTGTGGTCCATTGCCGGCGTGGTAGATCGTTTCCTCCAATGGCGCCATCTCCTGGGTCCCAGATGTAGCGATGGATGCGGGAGGGCCCGGCTAGCTCCCACTCCTGCCTCCAAGCAGCCGCCAACCATGCATCTCTGGCGAGGTCCTCAGAGGTGGAATTGAGCATCTCTTGTGCTGCCTTGTTCTAGGGGAGACGGGACATGAACCTACTTAGGGGCGCTGCTGTTGTTGTAGTGTTATGCAGGATGTGCCAGTCATGCTTTTGAGCTTTCCTGGCCAGGGCGAGGGTGGCAGCCTCCCGTCGGAGGCTGGCCGGAGCTATTCCCGCGAGGACTGGCAAGAGGGACACAGGGGTAGGCTTCAGGTATCCAGTTATAATCCGGAGGGCGTTGTTGATGACCACGTCAACCTTACTTGCATGAGGGCTTCTGCTCCAGGCTGGGGCGCAGTATTCCGCTACAGAGAAGACCAGGGCTTGGGTTGATAATCGCAGCGTCTTAGCGCAGGCTCCCCAGGTTGTTCCAGCGAGGCGGCGGATCAGCGCGACCCTTGATGTTACCTTGGCCTTGACTTCTTCAAGGTGTTGTTTAAAGGACAGTGTCCAATCCAGACGCACGCCGAGGTACTTCGGGGCTTGCTGGACCTCCAGGCGTTTATTGTTGACACGCACCTCAAGTTCCCTCCTAGCTTCTCTGGTGCTAAGATGGTATGCCGCTGCTACTGTCTTTCCGATGTTGAGCTGTAGACGCCACCTTTGAAAGTATGTTACCAGGGTGCCCATGTCGTCGTTAAGGCCATCTTCCATTGCCTTCCATGTTGGTCATCTCAGCATGATGGCTAGATCGTCTGCATAGTCGTACTTTCTGGATGATGTGTCAGGTAGGTCGTGTACATATATGTTGAACAGCATTGGCGAGAGAACCAACCCCTGCGGAACACCGTTCCTCAGTCTTCTGAGCCTGGTCTGGTCTGGAGGACAAAGCTGCGGTTGGTAAGCGTCTCCATGATGAACTTAACCATATGCCGGTCTGGCATTGTCCTCAACAGCTTCAGGTGGAGTCCACGGTGCCAGACAGTGTCATATGCGGCAGTCAGATCCAGGTACACTACCCCAGCTTTCTCATTGTCCTGGAAGCTGTCTTTGATGTCCTGAGAGAGTAGTGTTACCTGGTGTACTGTTGACCTTCCACGACGAAAACCAGCTTGTTCCCGTGGAAGCTGTGAGTCCACCACTGGCTCGATGCGGCTATGGATCATCCTCTCCAAAATCTTGAATGGGACACAGAGTAGCGAGATGGGTCTGTATGACTTGGGGTCTTCCGCAGGTTTATTTGGCTTCGGCAGAGCTATGACGGAGGCGCGGCGCCAGGTCTTTGGGAGCTTTGACCTCCGGTAACACGACGAGAAGAATGCACAGAGCCAGTGAGATGTTGTCCCTCTCGCTCTCTCGCTCCCACGCTCGCACTTTGGCTGTGAGCTGCGGGCGCCTGATAAGCCAACACCACCCACTTTCATCACTTACAGCGCCCATCGTACAGGGCAAATGAAAAATATAACCGGGGTGAAAAGGGTGTTACATTTACTTAATTATGAATGTTAGGATGAGCGCCAACGGTCAAAAATGTTTTTTCCCCTCCCAGAGCTACCAGCGCAGCGCCCCCCAGATCTGCCGCCCTAGCCGACCGCCTATGCCAAAAATGCCAAGTTATTTTTTGGGTACCTGGTTGGCGCCCCCTAGCATTTGTATACAAGGGAAACACTGAACTAACCTAACGACTGTAACAAGCTAACCTCTGTAACTAACCAAATCTCTGTAACTAACGTAACCTCTGTAACTAACCTAACCTCTGTAACTAACCTAACCTCTGTAACTAACCTAACCTCTGTAACTAACCTAACCTCTGTAACTAACCTAAGCACTGTAACTAACCTAACCTCGGTAACTAACCTAAGCACTGTAACTAACCTAAGCACTGTAACTAACCTAAGCACTGTAACTAACCTAAGCACTGTAACTAACCTAAGCACCGTAACTAACCTAAGTACTGTAACTAACCTAACCTCGGTAACTAACCTAACCTCGGTAACTAACCTAACCTCGGTAACTAACCTAAGCACTGTAACTAACCTAAGCACTGTAACTAACCTAACCTCGGTAACTAACCTAAGCACTGTAACTAACCTAAGCACTGTAACTAACCTAAGCACTGTAACTAACCTAACCTCTGTAACTAACCTAACCTCTGTAACTAACCTAAGCACTGTAACTAACCTAACCTTGGTAACTAACCTAAGCACTGTAACTAACCTAACCTCTGTAACTAACCTAACCTCTGTAACTAACCTAAGCACTGTAACTAACCTAACCTCGGTAACTAACCTAAGCACTGTAACTAACCTAAGCACTGTAACTAACCTAAGCACTGTAACTAACCTAAGCACCGTAACTAACCTAAGTACTGTAACTAACCTAACCTCGGTAACTAACCTAACCTCGGTAACTAACCTAACCTCGGTAACTAACCTAAGCACTGTAACTAACCTAAGCACTGTAACTAACCTAACCTCGGTAACTAACCTAAGCACTGTAACTAACCTAAGCACTGTAACTAACCTAAGCACTGTAACTAACCTAAGCACCGTAACTAACCTAAGTACTGTAACTAACCTAACCTCGGTAACTAACCTAACCTCGGTAACTAACCTAACCTCGGTAACTAACCTAAGCACTGTAACTAACCTAAGCACTGTAACTAACCTAACCTCGGTAACTAACCTAAGCACTGTAACTAACCTAAGCACTGTAACTAACCTAACCTCTGTAACTAACCTAAGCACTGTAACTAACCTAAGCACCGTAACTAACCTAAGCACTGTAACTAACCTAAGCACTGTAACTAACCTAACCTCTGTAACTAACCTAAGCACTGTAACTAACCTAAGCACCGTAACTAACCTAACCTCTGTAACTAACCTAAGCACTGTAACTAACCTAAGCACCGTAACTAACCTAAGCACTGTAACTAACCTAAGCACTGTAACTAACCTAAGCACTGTAACTAACCTAAGCACCGTAACTAACCTAAGTACTGTAACTAACCTAACCTCGGTAACTAACCTAACCTCGGTAACTAACCTAACCTCGGTAACTAACCTAAGCACTGTAACTAACCTAAGCACTGTAACTAACCTAACCTCGGTAACTAACCTAAGCACTGTAACTAACCTAAGCACTGTAACTAACCTAACCTCTGTAACTAACCTAAGCACTGTAACTAACCTAAGCACCGTAACTAACCTAAGCACTGTAACTAACCTAAGCACTGTAACTAACCTAACCTCTGTAACTAACCTAAGCACTGTAACTAACCTAAGCACCGTAACTAACCTAACCTCTGTAACTAACCTAAGCACTGTAACTAACCTAAGCACCGTAACTAACCTAAGCACTGTAACTAACCTAAGCAGCGTAACTAACCTAAGCACTGTAACTAACCTAAGCACTGTAACTAACCTAACCTCGGTAACTAACCTAAGCACTGTAACTAACCTAAGCACCGTAACTAACCTAACCTCTGTAACTAACCTAAGCACTGTAACTAACCTAAGCACTGTAACTAACCTAACCTCTGTAACTAACCTAACCTCTGTAACTAACCTAAGCACTGCTTTGTGTTTCAGTGGACAGTGTGTGTCCCTGTGACCTGCACGAGAGTGTGTGTGACATCAACTGCTGCTGTGACCGAGTGTGTGCTGAGGAGCTGTCTCTGTTCACCAGCTGCTCCGTGGACAGAGTCAGGTGAGCCCCCCCCCCCCCCCACACACTCACACACACACACACACACACACACACACACACACCACACACACACACACACACACACACACACACACACACACTGCTTACTACACTATTCAATTCAAATGACTTTCAGAGAGGAATGTGTGCAGTGGGTTAATGAAACAGTTTTAGAATGTACAGTTCATGTATAGTCTACTACTCAGAGCATCAGGCAGTCTATAGATATCATCAGCATTAATATGAAATAAATACAATGCATCGCTGCATATATTGTATTACACGTGTTTTGTGTTTATAAATATTTGTATTGTATTTTATTTGATCTTTTATTGCAAATTATTTCTTTTAATTCTTACTCTTTCTTTAACGTCATATATTCATTGTGCTAAGTTATTTTTTCGTTTCTTTTGGTTTACTTGTAATTTGACTGTTAATTTGATTTCCTATCGACAGATCTGTTGTCCTTGTATTTCTAATATGTATCATTCATTTGAGCTGACTTTGTGTTGGTGTGTATAGTGGCAGTCAGCAGCTGTGCAGCGGGGACGTGGCGTCTTACTCTCTCCGCATCACCATAGACGGATACTCAGAGCTGCAGGCGTCTGTGGGGGAGGAGCCTAACTATGACATCCTCTGCATCCAATCACAGAACCGTGCGTCATTAACTGTGTTCGAGTATTGTATGAACATGTTTTATATCACTTATTACTTAAGTCTTACCAATATTAGTCAATAAGTAGATTTAAATGAACCTTATTGCTAAATGTAAAGGACTGGGCTGGTGTTATTGGACTTGCTTTCTCTGAGTCTATTATAAGATAAGATAAGAGGGACCTTTATTGATGAGGGAAATTCAGGTGTTATAGCAGCAAGAGAGTCAAAAGTAAAAAAAAGAATATCATAAGAATAAATATGAAGCAACGGTATGAATAAAAATAACAAAAATAGCATGCATTAAACTCTGATCAGGTGAATGTACAGTACATGTATACAGATATGTGAACGAGGGTAAATATATATACATTTACATCTGCAGGTCTGCATACATTGAAAATATTATGAATAGTCAGTGCATATTATTATTGTATGGCTCCCTGTAGGCCGATGGTACCACACAGAGTAAGCTGCCATGTCACAGAGTCTGTCCCTTTTTGATGTCCTGTCTAGGTGTTGGTGGATTGTCTCACCCCCCTCCTGCCCTCCCCACTGACAGCAGCTTTGACTCCCTCTTTAAAGAGTTCACCAGCTTCATGTTTGGCTCAGAGGAGAGACAGGTGTCCTCTGCAGAGCTCCAGGACTCGTCTGGATACCAGGCAAGTCTCCGTCTGTGTGTCAAACCCATTGTTTGTAATCATGAAACAGCAAAGTGAGGTGTGTGTTCCAGTATGGGGAGGTGATGCTGACAGCGGACAGAGGGGTGTTCCTGCTGCCAGCGGCTGCCATCACGGCTGACTGTGTGGACAGCAGTCCTGCAGGTAAAGCCTTCAGATCCTCACTGTGATGATGGGACAATGATACATGCTTCAAAGTGTGACGGTAGAACAAGAAGAGACAGCATTAAGAGAGCAAAGTGAGTCAGCAAGGGTGCACTGATGATGTATTTGTGTAGGTCCACCTGGAAGTCATCATAACACCCCTCAACAAAAAGCAATGGGACTATTCCCTAGGATTGGAATATTGCCAAAACAAAACTGGTTTATGATAATTACACGATTTGTTCAGAAGGATAACTCCTACATTTTAACACCAATGTAGGATTCTTGAAGCATTAATGCAATAGGCAGAAGTGAAAAGCTACCGTTAGGCTAGGAACTACATCATAATCACCCTGCTAAGCTAAAGGCGGCTAATGTTTGCCGTGATGGCGTTTACTAGTCTTATTTAGTCAGTTGTTTGCAACCACTGTCTTTATGACAAGCTTCGGACATCACCAGTGGGGGATTAAGCGACCTATCATAGGTCTTAGCTTGTATTGACCACAGAACTTATTTCAGTATTTTAACCAAAGACATATTGACTGAAACAAGGGAACAGGAATTAGTCAAATGCTGAATCATCTCTGGTTGTTAGTACTCAGTAAGCTACACATTGATATCTACAGTATCTAGATGAGAATCACAGTGTCAGACTGTCAGACTGTCAGACATGAAATACTTCCTCAGTATTTGGAGCCTTTTAATAATCCGAAGTAAAGTCCAATCTCAGTAAGAACGCTTCATGTCAGGAGTTTGATTAAGGTTAGCTTGAACTCTGAGCTGGGAGTACTCCCCCTTGTTCACATGGAGTGACCTTTGTCACACTTCCACTCACTGGTTGATTGTAAATGGGTCCTCACGAAGCGATCGTAGGATAGTAAATAGAAATATACATAATGTGCGGAACTGATTTGAAAGAGTTGAACATGTATTTGTAGTTTTGCTGAAGTGTCATAACAACAACATTTATGAGAGGATGGGCGGAGTCACAAGACTGCAGTCAGAACACAAAGTGCAACACAAATAAAAGCCTGTAGCGGGGGGGTAACACAGCAGACACGTTTCTGTTTCTTGCTTCTCAAACAAGGACAATGCTTCCTGCTTTTATTTAGTCACATGATTTCATCTTTCTATGCTGTCATTATTTCAATTGCACCAGTTCAATATTTGGAGTCCTTGTTATTTGTTAAAGGCCGTTTAGGAAATAAGCGTCTTTCTCATGTCATCACTACTATTTCAGGATGGAAACACTGATGAGAGTTTCAAGGAAGTGCTGTTGATTTAGTGAGCTGCTGTTTCCTGTGTGTGTCCTCTGCAGGCTTCCTGAAGGATCAGAGCAGTGTGTGTTCCCGCCGTGTGACCCTGCAGCAGCACTGCAGCTCCCTGCCCCCCCTCAGCATGAACACATACACCGACATCCAGCTGCTGGCTGTGAGTCTGCATCAGGGAGGGGCTTTCAGTGCACTCACATAGACTGACGTTAAAGGGGTCGTCCACCTAATTAACAAAACACACCTTTTTCTAATTGTATCATTAAAGTGCTAATCTTTAAAGCTGAAGTACTGTTTCAAATGATTGTAAGTTAGTCAACATTCTTTGCTTCTATTTGCTTCTAGACAGTGGTTCTTTGTGGGGTTTTGCTTTATGCATGTTTTGTACATTTTGCAAAAGGACACCAAGTGACAAGAACGAGAGATATGCCTAAAACCAGAAAACCATTTAAAGGTTTGAAACTAAATATGTTCTCTCTACAGGGGAAGAATGAAGACGCAGCAGTGAGTACGCCTTCTTTTGTTAAATGCTGACACCATGGTTACTTATGATCAGAGTCAGGTTGGGGATGAGCGGTGGGTAATAAAGAGCACTCATACACAGGAAGCGCTCACCTATTGTGCAAAATCCACTTTTTCAGATTCTCTCTCTGTTCGTCCTGATCCATTTCTATAAAAACCTGTCTGAAAATGAGCTGATCAGATTTTGGCCACGTTATGATGTCATAACGATGTTTTGGCTTGTGTAACCATTAGCCAATCAGCAACCAAGGTAACCCCCCCCCCCCCTTTATCACCTGAATCTCCTCCTAGAGCACCATTGTGTTCTTTGTAACCAAATCTCTCTCAGAGGGGCGTGGGGAGGGGCTCCTTGTTTTCATCTAAAGTAACAGACAGAGAATCAGCACTTTGGAAACAGGGCTGAAACAGAGGGGATTATGGGTAATGCTGCAATGATCAGCCAATCAGAGACACTTCACTTCAGAGACATGTTCTGGATATATCTGAGAGCTATAATATATTGATGAAAAACAGTATAATAGGGGACCTTTAATATAATACAAAATATATATTTTAGAAATAAATCAAAAGTAGAAAAGCTGTGCAATTTTAAGAAAGGTAATATTGAGCTGAAATGTGCAAAAATATACAGAGGAATTTGCAAGGATTAACAGGCAACTCGGAATCAGGTTGGATGCTACTTCATACCTCTATATTCACACTGTGTCTCCATGATGTGACCAGCTCAGAGGTGGATGTTACTTCCCTCACAGCCTCCAAACCCCATCATGACATCCAGGCTGAGTGATGTTGTTTTGACACCTAGCTGGGTTGGATGAAACACCCAAAGAGTTGCAAAAACAGAGTGTTAAAACATTCTCACGACCTCAGATTCCTGCCCGAGCAGCAGATTTAGCAAGACTCTGCTCTGCAACCATTTGAGGGGACCAGCTGCAACGAGCGGACAGGAAGCACTGCTCACTGTCACAACGCTACCACCCAGAAGAGGGAAGCATTCACACCACCTGACAGTACTGCACATTATTACATGGCTTAGTTGAATACTCGATTCTGATTGGTCAATTCAGAACACGTGACACGTTGTTAATCCAGTAGTACAGACGGCTGTCAAGGATTTATTGACCGTTGTTAAGGACGCTCACATCTGCAGAAAGAAGTCCGGTCGATTGAACTGTACACAGTTTGGCCTGTTTGCTTGTCTTTAGTTTTGCGTTGTCTACCGTCTGAGAGCAACATGGAGGATTTTCATATTACTTGTAATATATTTGGAGAGCACAGTCATTTGGAGGAATGGTTAGTGGCTGATGAGTCCCCAGTAAAGAGAAGGACAAGAAAACAGCGGAGAAGTAAGAGAGGCGAAAAGACGGACCACATTATGGGCTATGAAACACTTTAAAGACCGGCTGATTGAAAGAACCGACCAACAGAATTTGACAGCAACGGGGCAGAAACCCTCAACACGGAGCTGCGGTCCTTTTTACTCCCCTGATCAGCCTGTCGGGTGTTCTTTCACCCATAATGACCGCCTCGCTGCCCGTTATCCCTCGCTTACTTCATCAAAACACAGTGGTAGTGTGTATGGATTTTTCTTCATTTTAGTATGGTGTGAAAATCAAACAGTGGAAACCTCATTGAGAGGAGGAAATATAATCCAGCACATTACACACACTGTCTGCTTTGAAATTAATATGGCTTGAATAAGACCACTACGATGACAACACTTCTGTCCAACAGCCCTCCATAGCCACCATGTGTTACATTAACACACCATATGAGCCATTCCTCAGGTTCCACCATGGAAGCCCTTCACATTCCTCTGTATCCCTTTCACATTTCTGCACAATGACAATGAGCCAGTTATCTCTTTCAGTTCTGATGTACTGTAGGGATTTGTTCTCTATAACGTTATTTAGCATATTTATATTTCCTTTAAATATTTCATTGTATTCTTCATTTTTGTTATAGTTTTAAAATACTATTTAAATAGCTTTATATATGTTTGTAATGAATTCTCCTCTTATTGATTGTGTGTGTGTGTGTGTGTGTGTGTGTTGTGTGTGTGTGGTGTGTGTGTGTGTGTGTGTGTGTGTGTGTGTGTGTGTGTTGTGGTGTGTGGTGTGTGTGTGTGTGTGTGTGGTGTGTGTGTGTGTGTGTGGTGTGTGTGTGTGTGTGTGTGTGTGTGTGTGTGTGTGTGTGTGTGTGTGTGGTGTGTGTGTGTGTGTGTGTGTGTGTGTGTGTGTGTGTGTGTGTGTGTGTGTGTTGTGTGTGTGTGTGTGTGTGTGTGTGTGTGGTGTGTGTGGGTGTGTTGTGTGTGTGCTGTGTGTGCAGGTTGTTTCCTGTGCAGGTGTGTTCGGTGGTGCTGCAGTCTGTGGAGGGGACTCAGACAGAGCTGCAGATCAGTGACGGAGAAGACCTCCCCCCCGCCCTCCTGGACCCCAGCCTCTGTGCTAACGTGGTGCTGCAGGTGAGCCTCCATCACAGCACATTTGCCCTAAAGTCATGTTTTATTGACAGTTTTCAGTTTTGCGAGCGATGGCAGAGTCTGACCTTTGTCTCCGTAGGTGGCCTATGTGATGAAGTACAGCCCCGCTGGAGAGATAGTGAATGTCTCCGTGTCTCTGGTGCTAGGATCTGTCTCTGAGGCAGAACTGACGCTGGAGCAGGAGTTTCACATCACATTTGTCCAGGTATTGTCTGCACTGCTAGCTCTGTATCAGGGATTTAGTTTTTATTTTATTCATTGGAGAATCTCAGTAGTGCTATGTTACAATCAGATCTACTATTTACAGTAGATACAGTTTAAATAAAAAGATATCAAGGATGTCATATTCAAAGGGAGGGTACATTTATGAAGACACATTTGTGAGTGTAGCTTCAGTGTTTCTTTTGCTTCTGCGTTAATCTCCCATACTCTGTGTCCGTATGTTCCTACAAGGTTCAGTCTCTGTCTTGTGAATGCAACATCTCAGGAAAACACTGACTCAGGGAATATTTTTAACAGATTAGATGTTAGGGGTTAAAGGTCAAAGTAACTGTGACTTCACAAAACACGTTTTTGACCATAACTAAAGAAAAAGTACAGTAATTATAAAAATGTAGTCCGTCCCACAGTCTTTAGTTTGTTTATTGTTCTAAATCCAAAGTGGCAAAAAGGACCCACAAATGTGCCAGCAGAGCCCCAGCTCAGGTGCAAGAGGACAGCAGAGCCCCCAGCTCAGGTGCAAGAGGACAGCAGAGCCCCCAGCTCAGGTGCAAGAGGACAGCAGAGCCCCCAGCTCAGGTACAAGAGGACAGTAGAGCCCCAGCTCAGGTACAAGAGGACAGTAGAGCCCCAGCTCAGGTGCAAGAGGACAGCAGAGCCCCCAGCTCAGGTGCAAGAGGACAGCAGAGCCCCCAGCTCAGGTGCAAGAGGACAGCAGAGCCCCCAGCTCAGGTGCAAGAGGACATGCAGAGCCCCAGCTCAGGTGCAAGAGGACAGCAGAGCCCCCAGCTCAGGTGCAAGAGGACAGCAGAGCCCCCAGCTCAGGTGCAAGAGGACAGCAGAGCCCCCAGCTCAGGTACAAGAGGACAGTAGAGCCCCCAGCTCAGGTACAAGAGGACAGCAGAGCCCCCAGCTCAGGTGCAAGAGGACAGCAGAGCCCCCAGCTCAGGTGCAAGAGGACAGCAGAGCCCCCAGCTCAGGTGCAAGAGGACAGCAGAGCCCCCAGCTCAGGTACAAGAGGACAGTAGAGCCCCCAGCTCAGGTGCAAGAGGACAGCAGAGCCCCCAGCTCAGGTACAAGAGGACAGCAGAGCCCCCAGCTCAGGTGCAAGAGGACAGCAGAGCCCCCAGCTCAGGTGCAAGAGGACAGCAGAGCCCCCAGCTCAGGTACAAGAGGACAGCAGAGCCCCCAGCTCAGGTACAAGAGGACAGTAGAGCCCCCAGCTCAGGTACAAGAGGACAGCAGAGCCCCCAGCTCAGGTGCAAGAGGACAGTAGAGCCCCCAGCTCAGGTGCAAGAGGACAGCAGAGCCCCCAGCTCAGGTGCAAGAGGACAGTAGAGCCCCCAGCTCAGGTGCAGAGGACAGCAGAGCCCCCAGCTCAGGTGCAAGAGGACAGTAGAGCCCCCAGCTCAGGTACAAGAGGACAGCAGAGCCCCCAGCTCAGGTACAAGAGGACAGTAGAGCCCCCAGCTCAGGTGCAAGAGGACAGCAGAGCCCCCAGCTCAGGTACAAGAGGACAGCAGAGCCCCCAGCTCAGGTGCAAGAGGACAGTAGAGAGCCCCAGCTCAGGTGCAAGAGGACAGCAGAGCCCCCAGCTCAGGTGCAAGAGGACAGTAGAGCCCCCAGCTCAGGTACAAGAGGACAGTAGAGCCCCCAGCTCAGGTACAAGAGGACAGTAGAGCCCCCAGCTCAGGTGCAAGAGGACAGCAGAGCCCCCAGCTCAGGTACAAGAGGACAGTAGAGCCCCCAGCTCAGGTACAAGAGGACAGTAGAGCCCCCAGCTCAGGTGCAAGAGGACAGCAGAGCCCCCAGCTCAGGTGCAAGAGGGACAGCAGAGCCCCCAGCTCAGGTACAAGAGGACAGTAGAGCCCCCAGCTCAGGTGCAAGAGGACAGCAGAGCCCCCAGCTCAGGTGCAAGAGGGACAGCAGAGCCCCCAGCTCAGGTGCAAGAGGACAGCAGAGCCCCCAGCTAAGGTGCAAGAGGACAGCAGAGCCCCCAGCTCGGTGCAAGAGGACAAGCAGAGCCCCCAGCTCAGGTGCAAGAGGACAGCAGAGCCCCCAGCTCAGGTACAAGAGGGACAGCAGAGCCCCCAGCTCAGGTACAGAGAGGACAGTAGAGCCCCCAGCTCAGGTACAAGAGGACAGCAGAGCCCCCAGCTCAGGTGCAAGAGGACAGCAGAGCCCCCAGCTCAGGTGCAAGAGGACAGCAGAGCCCCCAGCTCAGGTGCAAGAGGACAGCAGAGCCCCCCAGCTCAGGTACAAGAGGACAGCAGAGCCCCCAGCTCAGGTACAAGAGGACAGCAGAGCCCCCAGCTCAGGTGCAAGAGGACAGTAGAGCCCCCAGCTCAGGTGCAAGAGGACAGCAGAGCCCCCAGCTCAGGTGCAAGAGGACAGTAGAGCCCCCAGCTCAGGTTGCAAGAGGACAGCAGAGCCCCCAGCTCAGGTGCAAGAGGACAGTAGAGCCCCCAGCTCAGGTGCAAGAGGACAGCAGAGCCCCCAGCTCAGGTGCAAGAGGACAGTAGAGCCCCCAGCTCAGGTACAAGAGGACAGCAGAGCCCCAGCTCAGGTACAAGAGGACAGCAGAGCCCCCAGCTCAGGTGCAAGAGGACAGCAGAGCCCCCAGCTCAGGTACAAGAGGACAGCAGAGCCCCCAGCTCAGGTGCAAGAGGACAGCAGAGCCCCCAGCTCAGGTGCAAGAGGACAGCAGAGCCCCCAGCTCAGGTGCAAGAGGACAGTAGAGCCCCCAGCTCAGGTACAAGAGACAGTAGAGCCCCAGCTCAGGTACAAGAGGACAGTAGAGCCCCCAGCTCAGGTGCAAGAGGACAGCAGAGCCCCCAGCTCAGGTACAAGAGGACAGCAGAGCCCCCAGCTCAGGTACAAGAGGACAGTAGAGCCCCCAGCTCAGGTGCAAGAGGACAGCAGAGCCCCCAGCTCAGGTACAAGAGGACAGCAGAGCCCCCAGCTCAGGTACAAGAGGACAGCAGAGCCCCCAGCTCAGGTACAAGAGGACAGCAGAGCCCCCAGCTCAGGTACAAGAGGACAGCAGAGCCCCCAGCTCAGGTACAATGAGGACAGCAGAGCCCCTCCAGCTCAGGTACAAGAGGACAGCAGAGCCCCCATCTCAGGTACAAGAGGACAGCAGAGCCCCCAGCTCAGGTGCAAGAGGCCAGCAGAGCCCCAGCTCAGGTGCAAGAGGACAGCAGAGCCCCCAGCTCAGGTGTCAAGAGGGAGCAGCAGAGCCCCCAGCTCAGGTGCAAGAGGACAGCAGAGCCCCCAGCTCAGGAGCAAGAGGACAGCAGAGCCCCCAGCTCAGGTGCAAGAGGACAGCAGAGCCCCCAGCTCAGGTGCAAGAGGACAGCAGAGCCCCCAGCTCAGGTTGCAAGAGACAAGCAGAGCCCCCAGCTCAGGTGCAAGAGGACAGCAGAGCCCCCAGCTCAGGAGCAAGAGGACGCAGAGCCCCCAGCTCAGGTGCAAGAGGACAGCAGAGCCCCCAGCTCAGGTTGCAAGAGGACAGCGAGAGCCCCCAGCTCAGGTGTGCAAGAGGACAGCAGAGCCCCCAGCTCAGTTGCAAGGGACAGCAGAGCCCCCAGCTCAGGTGCAAGAGGACAGCAGAGCCCCCAGCTCAGGCTGCAAGAGGCCCCCAGCTCAGGTGCAAGAGGACAGCAGAGCCCCCAGCTCAGGTGCAAGAGGGACAGTAGAGCCCCCAGCTCAGGTGCAAGAGGACAGCAGAGCCCCCAGCTCAGGTGCAAAGAGGACAGCAGAGCCCCCAGCTCAGGTGCAAGAGGACAGCAGAGCCCCAGCTCAGGTGCAAGAGGACAGCAGAGCCCCCAGCTCAGGTGCAAGAGGACAGCAGAGCCCCCAGCTCAGGTGCAAGAGGACAGCAGAGCCCCAGCTCAGGTGCAAGAGGACAGCAGAGCCCCCAGCTCAGGTACAAGAGGACAGCAGAGCCCCCAGCTCAGGTGCAAGAGGACAGCAGAGCCCCCAGCTCAGGTGCAAGAGGACAGCAGAGCCCCCAGCTCAGGTGCAAGAGGACAGCAGAGCCCCCAGCTCAGGTGCAAGAGGACAGCAGAGCCCCCAGCTCAGGTGCAAGAGGACAGCAGAGCCCCCAGCCTCAGGAGCAAGAGGACAGCAGAGCCCCCAGCTCAGATGCAAGAGGACAGCAGAGCCCCCAGCTCAGGTACAAGAGGACAGTAGAGCCCCCCAGCTCAGGTGCAAGAGGACAGCAGAGCCCCCAGCTCAGGTGCAAGAGGACAGCAGAGCCCCCAGCTCAGGTACAAGAGGACAGTAGAGCCCCAGCTCAGGTGCAAGAGGACAGCAGAGCCCCCAGCTCAGGTACAAGAGGACAGCAGAGCCCCAGCCTCAGGTACAAGAGGACAGTAGAGCCCCCAGCTCAGGTACAAGAGGACAGCAGAGCCCCCAGCTCAGGTGCAAGAGGACAGTAGAGCCCCCAGCTCAGGTGCAAGAGGACAGCAGAGCCCCCAGCTCAGGTGCAAGAGGACAGTAGAGCCCCCAGCTCAGGTACAAGAGGACAGTAGAGCCCCCAGCTCAGGTACAAGAGACAGTAGAGCCCCCAGCTCAGGTGCAAGAGGACAGCAGGAGCCCCCAGCTCAGGTGCAAGAGGACAGCAGAGCCCCCAGCTCAGGTGCAAGAGGACAGCAGAGCCCCCAGCTCAGGTGCAAGAGGACAGCAGAGCCCCCAGCTCAGGTGCAAGAGGACAGCAGAGCCCCCAGCTCAGGTGCAAGAGGACAGCAGAGCCCCCAGCTCAGGTGCAAGAGGACAGCAGAGCCCCCAGCTCAGGTGCAAGAGGACAGCAGAGCCCCCAGCTCAGGTGCAAGAGGACAGCAGAGCCCCCAGCTCAGGTGCAAGAGGACAGCAGAGCCCCCAGCTCAGGTGCAAGAGGACAGCAGAGCCCCCAGCTCAGGTGCAAGAGGACAGCAGAGCCCCCAGCTCAGGTGCAAGAGGACAGCAGAGCCCCCAGCTCAGGTGCAAGAGGACAGCAGAGCCCCCAGCTCAGGTGCAAGAGGACAGTAGAGCCCCCAGCTCAGGTGCAAGAGGACAGTAGAGCCCCCAGCTCAGGTGCAAGAGGACAGCAGAGCCCCCAGCTCAGGTGCAAGAGGACAGCAGAGCCCCCAGCTCAGGTGCAAGAGGACAGCAGAGCCCCCAGCTCAGGTGCAAGAGGACAGCAGAGCCCCCAGCTCAGGTGCAAGAGGACAGCAGAGCCCCAGCTCAGGTGCAAGAGGACAGCAGAGCCCCCCAGCTCAGGTGCAAGAGGACAGCAGAGCCCCCAGCTCAGGTGCAAGAGGACAGCAGAGCCCCCAGCTCAGGTGCAAGAGGACAGCAGAGCCCCCAGCTCAGGTGCAAGAGGACAGCAGAGCCCCCAGCTCAGGAGCAAGAGGACAGCAGAGCCCCCAGCTCAGGTGCAAGAGGACAACAGAGCCCCCAGCTCAGGTGCAAGAGGACAACAGAGCCCCCAGCTCAGGTGCAAGAGGACAGCAGAGCCCCCCAGCTCAGGTGCAAGAGGACAGCAGAGCCCCCAGCTCAGGTGCAAGAGGACAGCAGAGCCCCCAGCTCAGGTGCAAGAGGACAGCAGAGCCCCCAGCTCAGGTGCAAGAGGACAGTAGAGCCCCAGCTCAGGTGCAAGAGGACAGTAGAGCCCCCAGCTCAGGTGCAAGAGGACAGCAGAGCCCCCAGCTCAGGGGCAAGAGGACAGCAGAGCCCCCAGCTCAGGTGTAAGAGGACAGTACAGGACAGTGGCATTAACTAAGCTGGAGATCTGGCTAAACACTCTCAAACCACCACTAACGATGCTCACTTCTGGATTTTGTGAGTTTGGAAGAGATCATACTATGTGTTATTTTAAAGGTCTCCTATTGTACTATTTTTAGGCATATATTATAGGTCTCAGATATATAGAAATATATAAATAACATGTCTATGAAGTGTTTTGCTCAAAATACCAAACAGATCACCCATTGTAGCTTCATACCCCTCTATTTCAGCCCTGTTAGAGAAGTGCTGATTCTGGGTCCGTAGCTTTAAAAAAATAAACGAGAGGAGAGGGGAGCTCATGCAGGAGAATTCTACCCAGATACTCAGCCAAATGCTGCCGTGATTAAACGCCATATCATGTTCTAAACCACATCAAGCATTATTTCTGAAACAGTTTGGAGCTCAAATACTTTTTCTCTCGCGGGTTTACCACAAGGTGAGTTCCTTTATTTTTCCTGCTTCTTTACACAGGAAAAGAGAGAGGGTTTTGTTTTCGACACTTTGTGAGTCTCCTTACACACCGGGGACACATATTTAGGTATAAAAGACATCAAAAAGTGCATTTTGCATGATAGGAGACCTTTAACACAGTGTTTGTGTGGGGTTGCTAGTGTACAGAGATATGTAGGATGACCATCACACCCTCAGTGTCTGAGAGTCATCTTACGCTGACAGAAGGAGAGGAAATGTTTCAGCAAGCAGAGAATCAGATACACTGAAACTGCCTTAAAGGGCAGTCCGGATGCTACTGCCCTACCAGTGGGAATGAAGACCTTTTGTTGGTATGATTAAGTGATGTATTGTGTGTCTCTTTAACAGGAGGATGGGGGGGAGGGGGCGGTCCACTCCAGTGGAAACCCAGGTTATGTTGTTGGACTTCCTCTCGTATCTGGAACAAGAACTGCAGAATATCCTTTACCTGCCTGGGCGACACCTGTTGGTTGACTTTGATAAGAGAACCATATTCAATTGTGCAACACCCGATATGAATATTCTTTCACACTTTTCTCTATCCTTTGCTTTTTATACAATCACCCAGGGTTTCCCAGTGATGGGTTTTAATACATCTTGTAGGCCTGTTTTTAGGCCAACATACACACATAATAAATTAGAGGAACTTCTTGCCTGTGCGTCTCCAGTCTCCCTCTTTGGCATGATTATCTTGTATATCATTGTTTTTCCTAACGCATTATAGTCTGCAGGAGAATTTTGATTTCACCGCATACCTACTGGACGCTGGTTCTCCCTCACCTTAAACCATATTCATTCTGTTCTGTGTTGACAGTGTTTGATTGGTCCTTAACAGTGGTGCTCACAGGGATTGTTGGGAGCCTGGACCCCAGAGACACTCTGTCCCTCCTGCTCAGTGCGGAACAGCAGGACTGTCTGCGGGGGCCCCAGCAGCGCGCCCCCGTCCTCTTCGCTGTGGACTCTGTCTCCGGTTGCACGTTAAGGCAGGACACACTCAGCACACAGATACTTCCTGATGTCTTGGTGCTGTATATGTGATGCTGACTGTCCTCTCCCTGCAGACTGGAGGATGCTGGCAACTGCTCTCTGGTCCAGCAGCTGCTGCTGGATGTTCTGAGGGGGCCGAACCCCCCCCAGCATGTGGCCTCCTTTAGAAACTCCCTGTTAGACTCTCCTATGGACTGGCTGCCAATCAAGAACAACCTCAATCCTGGGGTGAGTCTCAGGTCAAATCCTGAATCTGATTGGAGAAGTGTGAGCTAAATCAGAGAAATAAACTCCAATATTCTATAAGCCTATAATATAATATCACATTAATGGCAATGCTGTTTTTGAGAGAGTATGCCTGGGATTTTTCTACATTATATTTGTATTTTATTTAATTATTTTTGTATTTTATTTAACTATTTTTGTATTTTATTTAATTATTTTTCCTTTTTACTAATTAAATTAAATTCCTTTTTTTTTTAAACTAGTTTTATTTCCACACACTGAATGTCAGAAGTGGTTGATTGAACACCTGTAGGACTTATCTCTACAATTTGCTGGTCGAGTGTGAGCTTTTTTTTTTTCTTGGATTCCAATTGTAATTTGAATTAGAAATTCTGGATTTTCCTCCTGGATATAAAATAAGTTACTGCATGTTAACAAAAAAAAGTCATTTATTTCCTAATTGTGTCAAACCACGTTGGCTAGATTACTGGCCTCAGCTATTTCATGATGGTTGAATCCAACAGCATTATACTTTTTTAAATGTATTTTCTTTAAATGAATGTTGATCAAGACAGAAATAAGTATATTCTTTATGTTGAGGAACCATAATCCAACAGTGTTTGTGTTTTTCAGGAAGCACAGAGTTGCAGCATCCCATTGTCACTTCATTTAGAAGTTCAATGGACCCAGTATGGATCCTTGGTGAACCCCCAAGCTCAGATTGTGAGCATCAAAGAAATAATCCAAACCAACACCACCAGTTTGGTAAGATGTACCTAAATATACTAATAATACTGACAGGATATGCAATGGTTATCTCCTGTATCTGACTGTACTCTCCCACAGGAAGTGTTGTCAGCAGGCAGCAGCACCCTCAGCATCAGCAGCTCCGTGGCCTTCATACCAGTCTCTGCTGCTGCCCTTCCTGGTTACAGAGCCACGCCCACCATCGACGCCAAACTGCCTTTTGACTTCTTCTTCCCTTTTGTCTGACTTCCTCTTTCCTTTTTCCTAACACTTCTTCCTTTTTGTCAACAAGTACTGTTTACATGATGACTGTGTTCCTGTATATAGTATGTTTGTAAAAAGATAATTTAACAAATGTTTTTTTTTTAATAAAAGGAAATCACTTCATTTATTGGCATGTGTTTTTATACAGCATACAGTCATTATTAATGCCCCTTAAGCAGATTCACATTCAGTTTAACATCATCAGTGTAAGGGAATTTAAGGCCTTGTAGCTTCCTGGAGTGATGCATTAAAACATCTGACTTCATTAGTCACCATACTTTTTACTGGTTTCCATCACTATAATGACAAGAATCCTAGATATGCATCTTCTGATAAAGATATTAAAATAGATCATTTCCCTTCAGGTAATACAATAACAGATGAGAATGTATCATGGAATGCATGGTATGAAAAAGTGCAGAAAGTGATGTAATATAGAGACGTTGGACAGTAGCTCCACAACATGTATCTCCCTGAGTTAGAAGTCGATGCTGTGCTTCTTCAGCAGGGCTTGAAGTCTCTGGTTCTCCTGACCCTAAGGGAGAAGGAGACAGACAGAGAGGTGAGTCAGTCTGCTGTTGGACCTTAAAGATAACTGAACAATTATGCAGCGTTTCATTTCCCCCTGATGGGTGTTGTCTCAACTCGCACACTGCTGCCTTGCCCTTACTGGTAGTGATAATTGTAGCTGTAAGTTAACCAGCTAAGTAGCAACGATATTTCGCTTTAGCAAATCCTTACAAACCCTAACCTCAACTAACCCTCAAAGCTTCTTTTCAACATCAGTATAGTGATACCACAATCACGGCTGGTTGCGTAACTTCCATTCCGTTGGAGACATTTGAGTGTGAGAAGTGTCCAGCGTTCCACACTCACATTTTTAAATGTGACTAGAAGACCATCTGGATACTCATAATGCACTGCATGTTGATATACTGACCATTGGGAAATACTTTTGCAACCCAACCCTTACAATAGCAAATGTAAGTACAGAATACGTGAACCGAGACAGCGCTAGTTCTAGCATTGTTGCCGAAGTGCTATGTCACTACGAATGACAGAGCTAGTTACCCGGGCTAGGGATGATGAAATATTATCCATGTTTAAGTTTTATACTGTAAGGTTTTATATCCCCCTTAGGTTGTCAAATGACTTCAAAATGTCTCAGTGTCCTCAAATTGTCCCTGTGGTCATTCAGAACCTTTCAGTTGTAACTGATGCAGCAGGCATCACTCACCAGCGTGTCGCTGCGCTCCTGCAGCTCGGTGACTCTCTGCACCAGGTGGTCGTAGCTCTCCTTCAGCTTGTGCAGCTTTTGGTTAGCACGAGTCTTCAATGACACCAGGATACCTGCAACACACACACACACACACACACACACACACACACACACACACACACACACACACACAACACACACACCACACACACACACACACACAACACACACACACACACACACACACACACACACACACACACACACACACGTGTGATTCTTATGCTCTTCTTCTTTTCACATGCACATTTTCACTGCGATCCAAAGGGAAGCCGTACAACTGAAATCAGGTGAAGTTTGTTTATTAAGGATCCCCATTAGCTTTTGCTCTTGACAAAAGGGTTGTGGGGAAGAGGAGAGGGATAACAGGTTTTTGAACAGAATACTTTATAAGTGAAATTGAGTTTTATGACATTTTTACAATTAACAGATAAATACTGTTGAAAATATATGTAAAGAAATTTAAATATGCAATAAAAGTATAAAATAAAGATGTTTATATTAACAATTAAAATGTCGTATAAAAGATAAAATAAATAAGAGTACAAAAATGTATATAACATGTACAGTGGAGGAAATAAGTATTTGATCCCTTGCACACCACTTACAAAGAAATGAACAGTCTATATTTGTAATGTTTGTTTTAACAATGAGAGTAAGAATATCAAAAAGAAAATCCAGATTTGACATTATATAAAAGATACACATTTGTTTGCATTTAACTGTGGGAAATAAGTATTTGATCCCCTTTCAACCAACAAGAATTCTGGCTCCCACAGACCGGTTACATAACTCCATTTCCTTTAGGAAAGTACTCATAATATCAACTTGTTACCTGTATAAAAGACACCTGTCCACAGAATCAATCAATCAGATTCCAACCTCTCCACCATGGACAAGACTAAAGAGCTGTCTAAGGACCTCAGGGACAAGAGTGTAGACCTGCACCAGGCTGGGATTGGCTACAAGATCATCAGAAAGCAGCTTGGTGAGGAGGAGACAACTGTTCAGGGACGTGCACAGGTGGGCTATTGTTGCCGGGGCAACGGCCCGTTTTCCCTTTTTGGCTGACCTGCCCCTCTGGAGAGACCGAGAGGTTTTTTTTCCTCTTTCTGTTGTGGTCGAATTAACATGATAAGCCCACAATTAGTATTGTCTCGCTGCGGGAAACACACCAGCTTCATTCTTCTTCTACTACTTATTTTACTTCTTCTTCTCCTTCTTCTTACATGTAATTGCCCGCGAAATTTTAAATGAAGAACTCGTTTCAGTGTGAACTCACCACAAAAGTGTTTTAAACGAGGTAGGCCTACGTTTTTATTATTTATGTTCTATATAGCTAAGTGTGTGATTACACAAGTTACGTATTATATATATAATATTTATTATAGGCTACTGGTGCCGGTGCGTTAAGACCAGTGACGTGTGGTGAGGTTCATGGCTGGTGAGGCACTGACTCTTTCAGAGACAGATTTACAAATATTATATTTTGACCTTAATCGAAATATTCGGTTATTTTCAAAAGCTTTTTTGGTCTGATGTTTCGATTCATTTTAAACAGACCGTTCAACAAAAGGATAGGCCTACCCACAATTTAAATATTGGATTGTTCTTTCTTAGTAAGATCCCCATTTTCATTACCAATGTGGTCTTACCTTGACTTGAAGATGAAGTCCATGCTATCCTTCTGGACAACAATCTCTATTACTTCTTTGTAAAAGTCCTCCTTATCTTCCTCTAGTTTCAAAAGTCTAGTTTGTTGTTTGTGTCTACCAGGGGTGGGCGGATCGATCCCAAAATATCGATACTTCCGATATTACGTTACGTTTCAAAATATCGATACTAGAGCCAATAGGATCGATACTGTTATACTTTTTTTCTCGCCTCCTCTACTCGTCAATTTCTTCAAAAAACTATGTGCAGACGAACACAAGTATATGCTATTTTCTTCTCTCTCCACTGCTGTCCTCTTCTCCTCGAGGCTCCCTGCCTGAACGCCGATTATCAAGCTGACTGACAGCAGCCAGCAGGGCAGGACAGCAGCAGCCAGCGACTCGCGAGTGCAACACACACACGCGCATGATGGCTGAGAGAAAGAGCAGCGTTGTGTGGAGCAATTTCACAACTGGCCATTAAAACTTAGCGAACTGTGATGTGTGCAAGAAGACAGTTCGCTACTTTGGCCACTTTGTATTGTTATTTTTCATGTTTGCACTTTAAATTTGCAAAAGTAAAACGTTGTGTATTTGTCTTATAAAAACTGTCCTGTCTTTATTCATGAAAATGAATTCAGATTTAGTCTATTTATGATGATTTCAGCTCAAAAACCATGTCATGCAGCTCTCCCCTATATGAAAGTACATAAGACGCTTTTCATTAAAAATAAGTATCGGTATCGATATCGGTATCGGCGATACTGGCCTTGAAATACTTGGTATCGGATCGAATCCAGATTTTGTGGTATCGCCCACCCCTAGTGTCTACCGTCTCTGCGTAGAATAACAGTAGCAACAAGGACCTGTGGGCTCACGTGCGCCCCCTTCAGTGTGGCAGAGGTTATGGCTGCCTCTCCTGGTGCTTTTTTCATTGCCGTTGTACGGCGAGCCTAAATATCATATATACGTGAAATACGTTATTTAGAGACTATGGATGGCGAGGATAAATGTAATAAATGGATCTACAAACATTACATTGGTGACATACAGTGAGATGGTAACAGGCATGCGCTTAGGGCCCGCTTTCCAGCCAGTTTCTGTGGGGTGACGCATTCTGAGGTGAGGCAGAGCTCATCTGTGCCTCACCTCCCCACACAGTAACTGGCTTGAGCGCGCTCACAAAATAAGTGGCCGCGCTAAATTAGTGCCCGCGCTCCAGCAAGTTACTGTGGGCTTACGTGAGGCAGAGCTCGTCCCTGCCTCACTTCTCATCGCTACCCGTAGTTGTAGCGGAGCTCGGCAAATTTGCTGATTTTGACTATAAAAAGCGATTGGAATCATACATAAATCACATTTACAAGTTACAACACAGATCAGTCGAGACATTTTATTATTATTACTATTTAGTTTTTCTTTAGTTGTTTTTCTGTTATATTGGAGTATGACGGAGCCTACACACGGCGGCGTGCGTTGCCGCTTCAACGCTTCTGCCCATTCACTTTGAATGGGGTGACGTCACGATTCGCCGAACTGCATTGTGGGAGCAAAGCGTAGCTTCTCTCGCGGTGCTCGCTGCAAAAGTAGAGCAATGTTCTACTTTGCGCCTCGACGGAGGCGTCAGCCAATCAAATCCCGCGTATGCAAATCTGACATTACAAGCGCTAGCCAATCAAACCGCGTGTATGTTGGCAGAGCCAGACCGCAGTTATTTCCCATATGTCAAAAAATGGAGGAGAAAATGATCGTGGCGGTACTATATGACCAGTCCCTCTTTACATACAGGGATACAAACCGGAGGAGCCAGGCATGGGGGGAGGTGGCAGAGACAGTGGGTGAAACTGGTAGGTTTTCGCCTGTTTGGGGAGTTTATATCCAGTGTACTTCGTTTGAATGGACAGCTAGCAAGCATAGACAGTATATTTAGCCAGCATGGATGTAGCATGAATGCTTTGCTTTGTATGTCCGGGGCGGGACATTCATGTGATTGGGTGTTGGTCGCGTTGTTCGTAAAAAATCCCCAAGCTTCAGACACGCCCACCGCCAAGCGGTAACGCACGCCGCCGTGTGTAGGGGCCGTGACAGGTGAGGCTCTGCCTCCCCTGACTGCACGTCGCTGGTTAAGACCACTTCAAGTGTCGGATTTTGGAAAATGGATTTTGAGTTTTCTCATGGCAGGGACTTTACTTCCTCTTGACACCGTCGGTTATTTACAAAAAACACCTACATATATTTGTTATTGTGCTTCTGTCTTTCTGTGTCTTTTCATCTGCTCCGTAACTCCCTCAACGCGCCGCTCGCTCTCTTTTCTTGATCGCCCTCTCACATACAGGAGAATACTTCACTGCCCGCTTCATTGTAGAATTTCTGCCATGTCTCTACTTTCATTTCACCATCTCTGTTATTAAGTTATGGAATACTAAATAAATAAGTAATTAGATACCTTACCGTTACTGTACTCATAAAGAATGATAGGAATAAGAATAATGCGTATTGAACTGGTTTCATTAATTAGTGAGTTTATTTAAATTAGATTAAATTATAGAAGCCCTATGTTATCAGTATGTCTGCACAGCAGTTACAATGGTCAAACTACATTGAATTGTACCCATTTTTTCTTTAATAGTTACATTAGATATTTTAATGAGATATGGACCGCAAACCAGAAATGTACCTGGTTTTCATTTTAAAAAATCAAGTCGGCTGGGACCACAGACCCAAGAAAACTATTGGTAACACACTACATCATAATGGATCAAATCCTGCAGCGCCTGAAGGTCCCCTGCTCAAGAAGAACATGAGAGGCCCGTCTGAAGTTTGACAATGAACCTCTGAAGGATTCAGAGAAGGCTTGGGAGAAGAGGATGTGGTCAGATCAGACCTTCGAGATCTTTGGCATCAACTCGACGTGCCGTGTTTGGAGGAAGAGAGATCGCTGACTATAACCCCAGAACACCATCCGTCAAGCGTGCAGGTGGAAACATTCTGCTTTGGGGTGTTTCTCTGCTAAGGGGACAGGAGGACTTCCTGCATTGAGGACACTGAACATGGGTCATGGAGGGGTCTTCCAGCAGGACAATGACCCTGAACATACGGCCAAGGCAACACAGCAGTGGCTAAAGAAGAAGCACATTTAGGTGATGGATTGGCCTAGCCAGTCTCCAGACCTTAATCCCATAGAACATCTGTGGAGGGAGCTGAAGCTTCCAGATGCCAAGCATCAGCCTCAAAACCTGAAGGGTTTGGAGAGGATCTTCAGAGAGGAGGGGACCAACATTCTTCCTGAGATGTGCACAAACCTGGAGACCAGCTACAAGAAGCGTCTGACCTCTGTGCATCCAACAAGGGTTTCTCCACCAAGATCTAAGACATGTTTTGTGATCAAAAACTTATTTCACACAGTTAGATGCAAATCCATTTTTCTTTTATATAATGTTAATTTCTGGATTTTCTTTTTGATATTCTTACTCTCACTGTTCAAATAAACCTACCATTAAAAATACAGACTGTTCATTTATTTGTAATTGGGCAAACTTACAACATGTGCAAGGGATCAAATACTTATTTCCTCCACTGTATATCACAATATATGTATTATTATTAAGATATAAAAAAGTATGTATATCCACTAAGTACCGTTCTAATTCACCCTGTTTATTCGATTTCACCAAAGATCTATTTAGAAAATTGTTTTTCTGGGTAATTTACGTGTATACAATAGTTTATTTCTAATTGATCAAATAAGAAGAATTTTAATGTATCAGTCATGGCCGACTTTGCTCAGATCCAAGGATTTGCCAGATGAACCCGCTAGGGGGCCCTGGGCCAAAAACAATTGGCCAATTAGCCAGCCAGTAGTCTGCCTACCTGGATGTTAACTGCGTATAAGGGGGCTGTTTCTCACATATGTGTGCATCTAGACCGGGTGACGACACTACCTATTGACGCAGCAACCACCGTAAGTTATATTGTTGTTTAATTAGACTTCACTGTTTCATTTATTCTACTCTGTATAATTGTTCTGTAGTTATTGTAGCTAAAACGGCACTTTTGAGAGATTTAAATCTCAGATCTGCTCAAGTGAACCTGTTACACAGGTCTCAGTAGGGGCACTCAACCCTGCATTACAATATAGGCAGGGCCACTCTGCTGTCGCCCATCAGCTGTAGAGAGGTAACTAATTAGAGGGGCGTGGCCCCACAGCTGTGAGAACTCAGCAATCAGGCGTCCATTTTAGGTAGCTCTTTCTGACAAAGACATTGGAGTCCTGCGGGAGTAAGACTGACAAAGACATTAGAGTCCTGCGGGAGTCACGAGGGTGGCAAAAAGGAGGCAACTCCTACTCTGATTGAGCTAATTACCGCTGGTGTCTTATTTTCTTTTCTTTAGTTTTCTAGCCCCTCGTGCTATAATCATGTATATTTTCTCCATTCCTGTTCATGTGTCTTCTCGCAATTATCACTGGCCCCGTGTATCTCCTAATCGCTATAACCGGCCTGCTCTCGTCTATCCCACATGCTCCACTGAGATCCAACATCTAGTTTCAGGTGGCCTGTGGAACTGCCAGTCAGCTGTTCCTAAGGCTGACTTCATCTCTGGCTACGCTTCCCTGCAGTCTCTGGATTTCCTTGCTCTCACTGAGACCTGGATTACTCCATCCAACACATCCACCCCAGCAGCTCTCTCCACTGCATATTCCTTCTCCCATACACCCAGACCCACTGGCAGCGGAGGTGGCACTGGTCTCCTGCTCTCTCCCAAATGGAGCTTTTCCCTCTTCAAGCTACCTAACTTCACTCCTTCCACCTTTGAATTTCATGCCGTCACAGTAACCCATCCTATACAATTAACCATTGTTGTTCTCTACCGTCCACCAGGCGCCTTGGGGGACTTCTTGGAGGAATTAGATCATCTCCTCTCACACATCCCTGAAACTGGTCCTCCCGCTGTACTTCTCGGAGACTTCAACCTCCAGACAGGGAAGATAGACGAACTAACATCTCTGTTAACCGCCTTTGCTTTCTCACTGTCTCCATCCCCACCAACTCATAAAGCTGGCAATGTCCTTGATCTCATATTCTCAAGGAACTGCACTACTTCTAACCTCTCTGTAAACCCGCTCCACACATCCGATCACTTCTTCATTTCATTCTCTCTACCCCTTTCCAAACATAACAAACTAATCTCTTCTCATCCTGCACCTGTCCGCCGTAACCTTCGTTCCCTCCTCCCCCCTCTACCTTGCCTCATCGGTGCTCTCAGCCCTCCCTTCCTCTGACTCGTTCCAACTCCTGCCTCCAAACTCTGCTGCAGAAACTCTCCTCTCTACTCTCTCTGGACTCTCTCTGTCCTCTCACATCTCGGCAGGCTCGTCAGTCCCCTCCTGCTCCCTGGCTAAATGACGCACTGCGTGCTAATAGAACCGTCCTTCGGGCAGCAGAGCGGAAACGGTGGAAATCCAAACACCATGACGACCTCCTAACCTATCAGGCTCTCCTCTCCTCTTTCTCTGCTTCGATCTCTCAGGCAAAAAGCACTTTCTTTCAAGATAAGATCCAATCTTCCTATTCTAATCCCAAAAAACTATTTTCCATCTTCTCCCTCCTGGACCCCCCCAAAGCACCTTCCCCCTCCTCCCTTCTGTCAAGCGACTTTGTTAACCACTTTGAAAAAAAGGTTGATGATATTCGCTCTTCTTTTTCTGACTCACCTTTACTCACCGCTGGGTCACCAGACCCTCCTTTCACCCACACACTGACCTCCTTTTCCCCTCTCTCTCCAAGTGAGGTTCTTACCCTCATTACCTCTGCCCGCCCTACCACCTGTCCTCTGGATCCTATCCCTTCAAACCTCCTTCAGACTATCGCTCCTGATATTCTACTGTTTCTCACCCATTTCATCAACACTTCTCTAACTTCTGGTCACTTTCCAAACAGTCTCAAGGAGGCAAGAGTAAACCCTCTCCTAAAGAAACCCACTCTCAACCCGTCTGATGTTATAAACTACAGGCCTGTCTCTCTACTCCCGTTCCTGTCTAAAACACTTGAACGCGCTGTCTTTAAACAACTCTCCTGTTATCTCCATCAGAACAACCTTCTGGATCCGCACCAGTCTGGTTTCAAGGCAGGTCACTCCACAGAAACTGCCCTCCTTGCTGTCACTGAGGAACTGCACACTGCTAAAGCAGCCTCCCTCTCCTCTGTCATCATCCTATTGGACCTGTCTGCTGCATTCGACACGGTGAACCATCAGATCCTCCTTCGCACTCTCCAAGAACTTGGAGTTTCAGGCTCTGCTCTTTCCCTCCTCACCTCATACCTCAAAGACCGCACCTACAGGGTTACTTGGAGAGGGTCCGAGTCCGACCCTTGTCAATTAACTACAGGGGTCCCTCAGGGCTCTGTTCTTGGTCCCCTCCTCTTCTCCCTGTACACAAACCCGCTCGGATCAGTCATTAGCCCGCATGGTTTTTCATACCACTGCTACGCTGACGACACCCAATTAATTCTGTCCCTTTCCCCGCTCAGAAGACCCAGGTCGTCGCACGCATCTCTGCTTTGTCTAGCTGAACATCTCTCAGTGGATGTCTGCTCATCACCTCAAGCTCAACCTTGACAAGACTGAACTGCTTTTTCTTCCAGGAAAAGATGGTCCCACTCTTGACCTGACAATCAACATTCGGCACCTCTGTTGTTTCCCCGACTCAGACTGAAGGAATCTGGGTGTGACCCTAGATAACAACCTGTCCTTCACTGCAAACATCGCTGCTACAACCCGTTGCTGCAAGATACACGCTTTCCAACATCAGGAAGATACGTCCCCAGCTGACACAGAAAGCCACGCAGGTTCTGGTCCAGGCTCTCGTCACCCTCACGCCTAGACCTACTGCAACTCCCTCCTGGCTGGTCTACCTGCATGTGCCATCCGACCTCTGCAGCTCATCCAGAATGCAGCGGCTCATCTGGTCTTCAACCTTCCTAAATTCTCCCACACCACTCCGCTCCTCCGCTCCCTTCACTGGCTTCGGTAACTGCTAGAATCCACTTCAAGACAATGGTACTTGCATTACCATGCTGCGAATGGAATCTGGCCCTTCCTACATCCAGGACATGGTTAAACTGTACACCCCAGCGCGTGCACTACGCTCTGCATCAGCCAAACGACTCGCTGCGCCCTCGCTGCGAGGGGGACCCAAGTTCCCATCAGCAAAAACATGTGGGTTTGCTATCCTGGCTCCTAAATGGTGGAATGAGCTCCCCATTGACATCAGGACGGCAGATAGCTTGCACATCTTCCAGACTGAAAACTCATCTCTTTCGACTCCACCTCGAGCGATAGAATTACTAACAAAGAACTGCTAAGAGAGCACTTATATACTAATAAAGGACTGGCTTATCTAAAGCCAGTTGAGTAGCACTTGAAATGTTTGGCTCTATGAAACCTGATGTACTTATATGATTCTGTTTTCTTCAAGGTTGTGTCTTCCTGGTCGAATGTACTTATTGTAAGTCGCTTTGGATAAAAGCGTCAGCTAAATGCAATGTAATGTAATGTAACATATTTGACACATCGTTATCTTTCCCTTCCCCTGTCTGAACTGTTTTGTAAGGGCACCGTAACTGCACACTGCACTGATCACCATGAGTAAGGGGACAGACTTCACTTTGCTGCTCCCAAACAAAGATGAAGTAGTTAGGATTACTTCGGAAAAGCATTACGTTTGTAAACTCACAATAAGAACCCACAACATTAAAACAGAGGATGTCCAAAAATCACACAGAATATAGCATATGTGTGTGTGTGTGTGTGTGGTGGGTGTGTGTGTGTGTGTGTGTGTGTGTGTGTGTGTGTGTGTGTGCTGTGTGTGTGTGTGTGTGTGGTGTGTGTGTGTGTAGTGTGTGTGTGTGTGTGTGTGTGTGTGTGAGTGCGTGAGTGCGTGAGTGCGTGTGTGTGTGAAAACAATGGCTTACATGAATTAGAGTATTTCACCATTGGGGCACAAAACTTGAGCCAGCTGATAACTGATAACTATATTCAGAGCTTTACAATATGGACTACAAATATGTTCTAGTAAGGGTCAAAGCCCGTCCAGCCTTTCCAGTCGTGCTACAGAGACCCTCAGGTGCAATGCATCTTCCCCAAAATGAAATAACTTCCAGGCAGAGTGTGACTGACCGTTGACGATTCTGGCCACCCTCCAGAGTCGCAGCAGGATGAGGAGACCCGTCCCATCAAAGGCGTCTTCATGGAAGATGAACACAATGTCCAATATGAAGGAAACCGTCACCACCAAACCATCAAACACCTCAAATTTGTGCTGGAAGAACTCCAGACGGAAAGCAAACAGCTTCCCGAACAGCTCCACCATGAAGAACGTGAGCAGAGCCAGGCTCAGGTAGTGGAACACCTGCAAACAAGTGGGTTAGAAACAGGTTTTATACAAAGGTCTTTATTAGAAACACTAATGTGGACCAATCTGTCTCTCACCTCTGGAGCAAGGTGGTCATGTTCCAACTTGATCACGGACAGATCTATCAGCAGCTCGGCCAGAACAAAGATGGCATCCAGGATGACCAAACACACCACCACCACCTGGAAGCAAAGTCAGACCATCAGTACAAGGTGCCTAACACATTGTACACATCAAGCTCTGTGTTTCCTACTGCATGTGTGAAACAAATACATAAAGGGAGACACAATCACAAGTGATGTCACATATTCAGCGCCGGTTAGGTATAAGACTAACGTTTGGAAAGTGACCACATAGAAAGAAGAGAGCCTCTGCTCATTTGTACAAATAAGACTTAATAAATGAACATAATTAATGAAGGCTGAATCACCAATTTTCTTTTTCCTGCTGTTTCTGGGAAGCTCTAACAAAGCAGCAGAGGATCGCAGTGTTCTTGACGGCTTCTAGCTGACCATGGAGTCAGCGATGTAGCTTGGTGTTTGCCCATTAAAAAGGACATTTATATGTCAGGAGGAGGAGCTTCAAATAAATCCTAAAGTAAACAGGAAGCCATGGCAGAGCGGATTAAACTGGACTGATGTGTTCGCTCTTCTTAATTCTTGTTAGCAGCTGATCTGCAGAGTTTTGGATGAGCTGAAGTCTGGCAGTAGTTTCTTTCGGGAGGTCAGTGAAAAGTGCATTACAGTAGTCTATCCGGCTCGAGACGAAGGCAGGTATTAGCTTCTCAGCGTCTTTCTGATTGATGAATGGTCTTACTTTAGCAATGTTTCTAAGGTGAAAGAAAAAATGTATTATCACGTTGCTAATGTGTGAGCTGTAGCTTAGATCTGAATCTAATACAACAGATTTTTGACCTCCGGTTTGATCCTGGGAGTAAATCTCCCCAGATTATTAACCAGCATTTCCCTTTTTGCTTGTGGGCCGACTAGCAGGATTTCAGTTGTCCTCATTCAGCTTTAGGAAGTTACAGCTACTACTACTACTACTACTACTACTACTACTACTACTGTGCAATGCAGTGTGATTCGGTTCACCGGATACAGTTGTGTATCATCCGCATAGCTGTGAAAGCATACATTGTGTTTTCTGATCAGGTCACTAAGTGGCAGCATGTATAATGAAAATAATAACGGACCTAGACAGCTCCCTTGTGGAACCCCATAACAGCTATTGTGTTACAATACAATACAGCTTTATTTATATAGCACTTTAAACCTCCAGACCAAAGTGCTGTACAGGCAAATAAACAAAACATACAAAAAGTAACACAGCTCAGCTCACACAGAGTACAAGTAAAAACAATAGACAATTTAAAAGCAATAAAAGCAACGCTCTAAAAGATGTTAATACGCTAAGGAGAAGAGGTGGGTTTTAAGAAGCTATTTAAAAGCAGGCAGTGTGGCGGCCTGTCTGATGTCGTGTTCTTTGGACACATGATTTCAAAGGCTGACAAAACATTCTCCCTTTTATTACATTTCTGAACCAGTTTAAGACCTATCAGAAAGATCAACCCACTATTGTCGGCAGTCACTGTTGCCTTGTGGGTAATGTAGGCGACAGGTTTGACGAGATGAACGTGTGGAATAAAAGTTATATCTTTGATTTTGCTGAGGCAAATGTGTTCTTTGAAAAGCAGTCTGTCATGAGTCTTACAATGTGAGAGGATGTTAAAACAAGTTAAACTGCCAAATATTGTCTGCTTCCAGCTTCTGATATACGTGTCAATGTTTGTCCGGTGCCTTGCTTAAGGGCACCACAGCAGGGCCAAGGAGGTGAACTGGGACCTCTCCAAGTAGCAGTCCACACTCCATACTTTAGGTCTGTTCTGGGACTTGAACCAGCAACCCTACGGCTCCCAGTCCAAGCCCCTACTGACTGAACCACTGCCGGACCCACATCAGTGACTTGATGTTGCCCTAGCAACAGATGCATTGAAAGTGTTCAGGCCTACCTGGAAGCGGTCGGAGCTGTAGAGCCTCTGCAGGGACTGTCTGAAGGAGAGTGTGGTGGGGAACAGCCCGGTGGCCGGGCTCAGCTCCTCGCTGGCCGCCTGCAGCTCCTCCTCCTCCCCAGCGACCTGCGGCTCATCCCCCACAGCCGTGAAGTAGCTCAGGTACCGAGCCATGGTGGAGGGAGTGGACCGGGCCCAGCTCAGAGGCACAATGGAGAGAGCTTTCAAATCAAATTAATCTGCAGCCGTTCCTCTTACAACTTTATGACTTTTGTCGATATTTCAGGAAAGCTCTCTGGTTGGCTGTGCAGCTCAAAAGAAAGCAAAATATAGAATAGTTGCAGAGGAATGCAGGTCAGTCAGAGACAGCCAAACACTGTCCGCCTGTGAGCAGATTTCTCCATAAGTTAGACAATCTGAGTTTACTTCTCCTTTAGATTTGCAACATGCTGTTGAGAAAGCAAACCATCTGGTGCGGTGTGAAGGGGAAGCTTCTTAACCCCCCCCCAAAAAAAAGTCTGGAGTTTAATGCAATCATAACCCATCTGCTTTAGACAATTAGTATAAACGGATTGATTCTGTCAATTTCACTGTCCACAGAAACAACTTTTGTTTTAGCCATCAGAAGACACTCCAACATGTTATGGCTGTATAACCTGTCCCTGTGTCGGAGCTGTGCCCCGCAGCTGAGGGACAGCAGGAGATCTCGTGATGAACACATCCGTTTATACGAGTTTTGCAGATTCAGCGTTTTTACCGACAGAAGCGTAAACAATGCGCGCGAGGGAAATATTTAGCGCGAGCTGAAGTCGTTACTTTGTAAACTAACTGAGGTCTTACCTCTTTGTCCACACTGTGTCCTGTAGCTGTAGCACACGGTTCCTCTCACTCAGAACTCTGTGGACTTCCAGCAGAAACTCCGCACCGCCCCCTCCTTCAGAAACACCGTCCTGCCAACTGCGTGTTAATGTGGAGCCGCACTGAACATTACTCACGAACACCTTTTATTTGATAAAACCCTGCATAGCATACACTACAAAGCACTCATTACAACAAGAATTACATTTTAAATGCCCCCCTTTGCTATTTCTTAAGAAGACCTCCCTATAAATACTTTTGGAAGGTTAAATGTGTGCCGAATTAAGGTCAGTTCCTCTCATGATTCTGAAACTGTATTTGAGGGGAATTAGAGTTCATGTTTGCATATAGCAACCATAATTAATGATTTTTGGCTGGAGTTTGCTGTGAGATAACATAGGCTACCTATTCAGTTTTTTTTTTTTAGCAATTTGAGTCAAAAGTAATCACATGCCTTCAGTATTTGTTTAAAGCCAGTTTTGTTTATTGTAGGGATTAGCTATTTGCCTGAATCAAATAGTTTTGAGTGTATTTGACCAATATTGAATTTGGCTACATTCTTTGTGCTGCTGTGTATCTAAAACATAACTACTGACCATCTTGCAAATGGATGGAAAAACAAATAGACCGTTTTGGTGATTTATATTGTGCCAGACGAGGGTTAGTTCACTCAAGTTTCATATAAAACACTGTGATTTATTAACAAGAGAAAACCATCTTATAAGGGTTCAAACATTAGATGTGTAAATCATAGCACAAACATGTTTCTCAGGCCCAATCCTAAACCACGCCCCACACGCTACCCCTACACTACCCCTCCGTTTGCGCATTCGGGCGGAGGGTCGGCCACATTAAAGGTGGGGTAGGTAAGTTTAAGAAACCGGCTCGAGATAGACTTTTTGTTATATTCCATGGAATGCTCTTAACATCCCGATAGCAATGAATATCTGAAGTGCTTTGACAAAAAATCCATTAAAAAATATCATCTCTGGAAGCCGTGGCGCTGTAAAAAGCACGACCAATCATCTGAGCCGGCCCGGCTAAAGTAACTGGATGGCCTACCTGCCTGTCAGCCTTCCATCTGTGCACAAACTTATCTCGTGTCCTCATTGGTCATGCGCGCGTTCGTGTGTGTTGGAGGAGGGGCTCTGTAAGGAAAAGTGGCGAGCCGTGACTTTTATACCTAGGCCCTCTGAGCGGGGCCCTCTGTGAATTCATAGCTGGACCGCCTGGACGTCCAACAGCTCCTCTCTTCACACTCGCAGAGACGAGCTTCTTTCATTTAACCCTTCACATTCCAACAGAAACTGAATAGGCAGATTCGAATGATTTATTTCTTTGGAAATGTTATTTTAAATACAATTAAATCAAGTTATTTTGGTAAAACTAATGAAAAATATTTTTTAAAATATTTTTTTTAAAAAGTTTTTAAATATCATTTTTGTAGAATATCTTAGGCCCTCACAGAGGGCCTAGACTAGAGGGCCCTGACGGCTCGTCACTGGTAAGGAAGTGGCAGATTTGTTCCGGCTGTGTATTTTCAAATTCTAGCGCACTCAAGCTGGTTTCTCCAAAATTACCTACCCCACCTTTAAGTTCTGTTCCAAACCAACGAGTGTCGAGCGGTGTGGAGGGGGAGTGGGCTATCAAGCCATCAAACAGCGAGGCCGTTTCTCAATCTCGAGGATTCTGGCTTCCAAGCCAATATTTCAAGGATGCTACGTCATCGAGTGCCGCCGAAGGACTGTTCCAATGTCCAGCATACTTGGAATTCCACCGAGGCCGCGTCCTTGGTTTGGAGGAAATTTCGAGGCTGCACATGGGTAGACTTCGCGTCCTTAAAATCCCCACAATGCTTTGCGCACGGATCAATTTCAAAAACCCTTGCGGAGAATGGCTGAACCGACGCAGCACACATTTAAATGTAAGTACACTGAACAAAAATATAAATGCAACACTTTTGTTTTTGCTCCCATTTTTCATGAGATGAACTGAAAGATCTAAAACATTTTCTATATACACAAAATAACCATTTCTCTCAAATATTGTTCACAAATCTGTGATAGTGAGCACTTCTCCTTTGCTGAGATAATCCATCCCACCTCACAGGTGTGGCATATCAAGATGCTGATTAGACAGCATGATTATTGCACAGGTGTGCCTTAGGCTGGCCACAATAAAAGGCCACTCTGAAACGTGCAGTTTTGCTTTATTGGGGGGGTCTGAAAACCAGTCAGTATCTGGTGTGACCACCATTTGCCTCACGCAGTGCAACACATCTCCTTCGCATAGAGTTGATCAGGTTGTTGATTGTGGCCTGTGGAATGTTGGTCCACTCCTCTTCAATGGCTGTGCCAAGTTGCTGGATATTGGCAGGAACTGGAACACGCTGTCGTATACGCCGATCCAGAGCATCCCAAACATGCTCAATGGGTGACATGTCCGGTGAGTATGCTGGCCATGCAAGAACTGGGATGTTTTCAGCCTCCAGGAATTGCGGACAGATCTTTGCAACATCGGGCCGTGCATTATCATGCTGCAACATGAGGTGATGGTCGAGGATGAATGGCACAACAATGGGCCTCAGGATCTCGTCACGGTATCTCTGTGCATTCACAATGCCATCAATAAAATGCACCTGTGTTCGTCGTCCATAACATACGCCTGCCCATACCATAACCCCACCACCACCATGGGCCACTCGATTCACAACATTGACATCAGAAAACCGCTCACCCACACGACGCCACACACGCTGTCTGCCATCTGCCCTGAACAGTGAAAACCGGGATTCATCCGTGAAGAGAACACCTCTCCAACGTGCCAGACGCCATCGAATGTGAGCATTTGCCCACATTTGCCGGAGTCAGGTCGAGACCCCGATGAGGACGACGAGCATGCAGATGAGCTTCCCTGAGACGGTCTCTGATAGTTTGTGCAGAAATTCTTTGGTTATGCAAACCGATTGTTGCAGCAGCTGTCCGAGTGGCTGGTCTCAGACGATCTTGGAGGTGAACATGCTGGATGTGGAGGTCCTGGGCTGGTGTGGTTACACGTGGTCTGCGGTTGTGAGGCCGGTTGGATGTACTGTCAAATTCTCTGAAACGCCTTTGGAGACGGCTTATGGTAGAGAAATGAACATTCAATTCACGGGCAACAGCTCTGGTGGACATTCCTGCTGTCAGCATGCCAATTGCACGCTCCCTCAAAACTTGCGACATCTGTGGCATTGTGCTGTGTGATAAAACCATAGACTGTATATATAAATGGACGTAGTGTCCGTGACGTCCCCCATAGGATTCTGCAGAGTTGCCGTGAAGCCCTTAGTAGGCAGAGTTGGCCACTAACGGCTCGACTGTGACGTCAGAGTCTAATCCCGCCTGCTCCAAATAAGGGCAAAGAGGCGGCAAAGAGGCGAAGTAAACAGAGCTAGCTCAGGCTAAGAAGCTAACATGAAATACATGCATACCAAGTTACTGCTAACAGTGTAGTTCCCCTATATAAACGTTACATTCATAATCAAATGAGACAATCTGCAAGAGAATTAGCTATATTTTGTTATTCTTAATGCTTGTCATTCACACGTTGAGAAAAGACGGACTCCACCGCCCGGACCTAACGGAGCTGCAGTGGGCTAGCTCCGGGACGCCATCTGGAGCTAGCCCCCTGCAGCTCCGTTAGCTCCGGCGGCCACCACTGGGATAATTGGGTCCCCTATTAACATTTGCTCCCGTTTAGCATTATGGGCGTCATAGCCATAGACTATAAAAGTCTTACCCAAGGCTGAATCATAAACTAAAATGTATATGTAGTATGCATAAAGGGTTACGTCCTTAGCTGGCTAATAAGTAACAAGCTAAGCTACCAAGCACACAAACACCTGCGAACGGGGTTAACATGTATAATATTATAATTTTAGACTTCTTGGAAGTTCTGTTAGTACATTCAAGCGCACAGCACGACATTTTAATTGTCTGGTATTTGTAACAATATTCCCTAAAAGGCACAATCACCACGAACACGGCTAAAGCGTCAAGTACAGTACTATGACTAACTAACGTTGTAGCCTCTATGGTTGTAGCCTAGCAGAGTGGACAAGTTGCTTTTAGCTGACAGTGAGGCATGTACGTGTCCATCAAAGTGACCACGCCCTAATTTATGCAAACACTTTAAGACCTAATATAAATAAAAGGGTCGTGTTAGAAAACAATTCACTCACAGATTCATAATCATGAAGGTGGAATCTAACTATATCGATAATAATATTTATTGCATCCATGGGCAGAAACATGTTTTTTTCTGCTGTAAAGTTGGGCATTTTAACATGGGGGTCTATGGAAATGGCTCCTTTCTGCAGCCAGTCCCTAGCGGCCCATATATGAACTGCAGTGTGTGGCACTTCCGTATTGGCTGTTACCCAGAGTTTGCCGCTTGGATAAAACTGAACATTTCAGAGTGGCCTTTTATTGTGGCCAGCCTAAGGCACACCTGTGCAATAATCATGCGGTCTAATCAGCATCTTGATATGCCACACCTGTGAGGTGGGATGGATTATCTCGGCAAAGGAGAAGTGCTCACTATCACAGATTTTTTAGATTTGTGAACAATATTTGAGAGAAATGGTTATTTTGTGTATATAGAATTTTTTTTAGATCTTTGAGTTCATCTCATGAAAAATGGGAGCAAAAACAAAAGTGTTGCATTTATATTTTTGTTCAGTGTATATAGTGGCGTAGAACATGTGTTGGTAAATATGTGACTTTGTTACATTTGTTTGTTATCACCAAAAATGTGTTCCGTGAAAGTAAAGCAAGTTCATAATTAGATAGACATCGTGAGGTATTTATTTTCGGTACAGTTTATGTTGAAACCGTTAGAGAGAGTGGCACACTTGTTAGCCTGTTCCATTCTTCTTCGTTTTCCGAAGCCGTGGCTTGGAAGCATACTGGCTTAGTTTCTGAAGGAAGTGACTTGGAAGTACCAAGCCAGCATCCTCGCGATTGAGAAACACCTGAAACACCCCGTTTCTTAATCGTGAGTACACATGCTGCAGAGCAATTATTTCAAGTATACTACGTCATAGAGTTAACATGCATTTAAACAGTCATTCGGCGCCACTCGATGAAGTAGTTAGCTGAGGTAATTTGAGCCTCTCAGGAGAGAGCTCTCTTCCACCTGGTTGTAGAAAAGCTCTTTAAATTCGTTAGCATAGCTAGCTAACCAGATGCTAATAACAGATCGCCACTGTGCTTACAACTAAAGACACAGCCACGCAAATACCGCGGCATGTGTACGGCTCCTTATGGGTACTGCAATATTTGAAGAGCTGGAGCGGCGTTCCGGTGCTCTCCGTCAGCATTCTAGTCAAGTGTTTTTCAAAATGGGGGCCCCGACCGCCGGGGGGGGCCACGCAAAGTTTGAGGGAAACGGGACATTTTTTTTTTAATGTTATTAATGACTGCATATTTATCAATCTATGTGTCCTTTGATGCCAATATTTTTAGAATCACACGACCGCCCTTCAAGCCAATCAGAATCGAGCTGAGTGTGAAACTGAGCTCAGCTTTTGGAGGCAAGTGATATTTCGCTCTGCAGCTGGATGAGAGCACGGATGTGGCAAATGTCATCAGAATTGCTTGCATACATCAGATTTATTTCAGAAGACAACTTTGTTGAAGAAATATAATTTTGCAAAGCACTGGAAGGTAGGATCACATGAAGAGAAATGTTCCAAGTTTTAGATAAGTACATCATCTCAAATGGACTTGACTGGTCTCGTTGTGTGGGGTGTGTGCTCAGATGGGGCAGCGGCTATGGGCAGGCAAAAAAGCGGAGTGACAGCTTTGATCAGACAGAAAGGCCCCAAATGTAGTGGTAACGCACTGCATGTTCCACCGGGGGCACTTGTACACATCATTAAAAAAAAAAGATATTGCAACAGGGAGGTCCCCGCCAGAGGATAGTGCTATATGGGGCCCCTGGCACGGCAAAGTTTGGGAACCCCTGCTCTAGTCTACACTCCTTTCAGATGACAACCACTCTTCGGTTCTCCACGAATTACACAAGTCACCCAAATCAGCGTTAAAAAAGCGACGAATTTGCATCACTGATTTAAGACACTCAACTTTTAGACTCACAAATCAGACCAGACAACAGAGTTGATGCTAGAGCATATATTTGAATATGTGTACATGATAAACATTTCAAAGTTGTTTATACAGGACAATCATCTCCTGTAGATAAGGTAGGCAATTCCTTTAGGACATTTAAACCCAATGTTTAAGTCCTGTTCAAAGCCTCAGTGCTGGACCATGGGGGGCGGCAGGTGGACTGATGCATCACACTGAAAACACAAAGCACAGTATCAGCAGACAGCCTGCAGAAATAGTTTAGTGTACAACATTACAGAAGTTTGTATCAGGTCTTAAGTCAGGCTCTAGTAAATGGTTTTCACTGAGTCTGTGCCAAAGTCCTGAGCTTTCTCTTCCAATGTTAAAATTCGAAAGCAGAGATGAAGGCTCTGCCATGAGAGTACACACTGGTTTACAGTACACACCAATACTGAGCTGCACTTACTATCCAGGCTTAGTCGAGGCAGGTCCTGCTGCTCCTCGGAGAAGACGAGTGTTGGTCAAAGCAGCTCAGTGCCGTCCTCTGCTAACAGGACTTAAACTAATGTTTAAGTCCTGTTAGCAGCCTCAGTGCTGGACCACTGGGGGGGCGGCAGGTGGACTGATGCATCACACTGAAACACAAAGCACAGTATCAGCAGACAGCCTGCAGAAATAGTTTAGTGTACAACATTACAGAAGTTTGTATCAGGTCTTAAGTCAGGCTCTAGTAAATTATTTTCACTGAGTCTGTGCCAAAGTCCTGAGCTTTCTCTTCCAATGTTAAAATTCGACAGCAGAGATGAAGGCTCTGCCATGAGAGTACACATTGGTTTACAGTACACACACTGATACTGAGCTGCACTTACTATCCAGGCTTAGTCCAGTCCTGCTGCTCCTCAGAAGACGAGTGTTGGTCAAAGCAGCTCAGTGCTGGACCATGGGGGGCGACAGGTGGACTGATGCATCACACTGAAACACAAAGCACAGTATCAGCAGACAGCCTGCAGAAATAGTTTAGTGTACAACATTACAGAAGTTTGTATCAGGTCTTAAGTCAGGCTCTAGTAAATGGTTTTCACTGAGTCTGTGCCAAAGTCCTGAGCTTTCTCTTCCAATGTTAAAATTCCACAGCAGAGATGAAGGCTCTGCCATGGCAGTACACACTGGTTTACAGTACACACACTGATACTGAGCTGCACTTACTATCCAGGCTTAGTCCAGTCCAGTCAGGTCCTGCTGCTCCTCGGGCTCCTGAGAGAAGAAGAGTGTCAGTCAAAGCAGCTCAGTGCTGTCCTCTGCTGACAGAGGGCTGCTATGCTCAGGGTTAATGGTTCACCATGGTTTTGTCTGCATGATGTGTTACATTGTTAGTCATCATTGCATGAGACTCAGTTCAATATTTGAACGGATTCAGTCACTCACCTTCAGTCAGCAGCATGATGTGAGCCCCTCACTGAGCAGCCTCTAGGGGCTCCACCTGCAACACAGGAAACAAGTCTTTAAATAATGTAAATGAGTTCAGATCAATTTATCCAATTAAAAATATAAAGCGTTCTGCAGCGTGACCTTTGAGCCACGTTACTGCAATTTAATAGTTCTTACAATCTGCATTTTTTACTTTTAAAATGGGACTTGAACAGCACCAGAGCCTCCCGTGGTGTGTCAGTATGAGGGTGTGCGGCCCCGCACTAGGCCGGCCCTGCGTGAGTGCAGGACAGGCCACTCTCGTGGGGCCCGGCTCTGCAGCCGCTCAGCAGCAACAGCCTCTAAACAGAGTCTGCGCACTGAGAGCAGCACAGAGCCTTTCTCTGCCAGCACTGTAACACCGAAGCAGACACACAGCCTGTCAGCTGACTTAGTGCTGGGGGGTGGAGGGGGAGGCACCATGGGGGTCCTGCTTCAGAAGGGATGATGCATCAGTGTTACCTGCAGTCCCAGAGGCAGCAGCTTCCATCCCAGAGCTGCCATTTGGACATGGTTGTAGGTCAGGATGTGGGCATGTCTGCAAGGGAACATCAGTATCACTTGGTGCCCAATGATGAAGGCCACATTAGTGGAGAGATGACAACACTCATTACTTTCTAAAAAAAAAGGAGTCTTTAGAGTTGGTATGATTTCTGGCAGCATATGCTGATGGAAAATGAGCAGAGCTGCAAGTCCCGACTACACATGGCTGTCTTATGCAGAAAGATCTGTCCGTTAAGCTAAGGCGTGTTCAGTTTTTAAACAAACCAAACATTGTTAACGTGTATATAAATAATATGACATGGTCTCTACATTAACACAATTAAAGGATTAGCCTGCTTTACCACATTTAAATATTCCAGATGACACTTAAGCATACTCAATGCATTCTATTTAAAATCGGTACATTTGCAGAGCATGGTGAAGTTCACCTGTTTTGAGCCCATGGAGCGAGCGCCGTCATGTGATTTCCATTGTCAATATGCCTATAATGAGAAACAGATTAAAACACATAGCCCACAAGATAAAAGGCAGTATAAAATATTTGGCTACTTCACTCTCCACTCACTGAAACTGCAGCATTGATCTACCCTAATGATATGAATTGGAAAGTGCTCTGCATTTAAACTGTTTACTGAAGACTAATTTAAGTACTGTGATTGCACCGACACCAGAGGGTGCCATAACTGGCAAACTTCAGTGTTGATCACTGTGCCCAAACAAGCCATGCATACTATATATATATATATATACACAGGACTTATTTCCTGAATAATTCTTAATTTAAAAAAAAGAAGGGGTTTCATGTTCTGAGAAATTATGCACTATGCATACAATTAATTACCTTCAAACTATTCTGAGAAAAACTCATTTATCAGCAGAACTGACCGACTTTTACGATGTGTGCTTAGAGCAATTCAAAATGGAAACTATAACGATGGTAGAAGCTACCATTAAAATAAAGCTCGTGTTTGACTGAAACACGTGTTCATGTTGGAACATCGTGTAGCCAACAGCAGTCCTTATTTAACTCACGTGCTTGTGTTTGCACTTTAGTGTGACTTTTTGAAGCAGTAACAAGCTATTAATGACAGACAAATAGATCACATGTAGGCTACGCGTCTTTTTGCAATTAAATGCCCAACTTTAACTGCGTCACACTACGCTAACTGCTCACTCTGTAGTGCTGATTGCTGATGTAACTACAGCCAACAGCGGGAGTTCTAACAGTTTCCAAACCAAACACGTGTTCTATAAGTACTCACGTCAGCTAGGACTCGTTCGCAGAGCAAAGTTCTTCACCAGACTGAGAGACTGGGCGGAAGTCTCGCTGAGACTTATATAGGGTATATGCCGCGGTGCATTTTGGGAGGGGAAGCTCGCCCAAAGATCGTATTTTAAGCAGAGCTACCACTAGGCTGTCCTCCTCTTAACAACAAAATATCTTACAGAACTCCAATTATTTCTCCAAATAATTGTACGCTACATTTGAAATAAAATGTAGCATTGAATATAATTCCTTATTGTAATTTTACAAGTTCTTTCATGACCGAAAGAACGAGATCGCGGATACAAGCGGCCGAGATGGGTTTTCTCCGCAGGGTGGCTGGTGTCTCCCTTAGGGATAAGGTGAGAAGTTCGGTCATCAGGGAGGGACTCGGAGTTGAGCCGCTCCTCCTTCGCGTCGAAAGGAGCCAGTTGAGGTGGTTCGGGGCACCTAGTTAGGATGCCACCTGGGCGCCTCCCTAGGGAGGTGTTCCAGGCACGTCCAGCTGGGAAGAGACCAAGGGGTAGACCTAGGACCAGGTGGAGGGATTATATCTCTTCGCTGGCCTGGGAGCGCCTTGGGATCCCCCAGTCAGAGCTGGTTGATGTCGCCAGGGAAAAGAAAGTTTGGGGCTCTCTGCTGGAACTGCTACCCCCGCGACCCGACCACGGATAAGCGGGAGAAGATGGATGGATGGATGGAATTTTACAAGTACAACATTGCATTGCTTTTTACATTTCATAATATATTTGGAAAAATAATTGGAGTTTGTAATTTATTTCCAACTCATTACTTCAGAAAACTATTATGTGATCGATAATGATTAATAGTAGTTGAATAACTTACCGTAATGACTTTTTCCTTCACTGAAAGATTATGTAGAGGATTCTGGCGATTTGTGAATTTCTGATAACTTCTGTATATTTATCTGAAAATGTTATATTGACGAGGGAATTTAACATTATAAATGAAATATGCTTTTCGAAATATCCGAAATATTATATTAAAACATTCGGCTAATGTTTCTTAGAATCAAAGCATTGTGTCACAGAATGGGAGACAAAGGTAACTATTTTCCTGCTTTATTTCAGATCTTGTTTGTTACATCACATCCAGAAAATTACAAAGATACCTGATGAACAGAAAAGGAAACAAAGGAGCAAAAGGTCACAGCCAATGAAGATGGCAAAGACTGTAACATGTTGGGATAAAAACGTTTTCAAGAGTTCTTTACCTAGAAATATTATGGTTGATGGTCGCAAAAATCTGTATTAATTGTCCCCTACCTACTTAAAATAACTTCAACACACTTGTTTGTAAAGACTAGTACAAGTAACATTTACTTCAGGATGCTTTAGCAGGGGCGGTTCTATGGGGGGGCAGGGGGGGGGGCAGTGCCCCCTTAACACTGGCCTCTGATCCCCCTATGGGCCCCCTAAAAATGAAAAGTGAAAAAAATGAAAAAATGATGATTTATTACCAGTGTTGGGCAAGTTACTTTTAAAAAGTAACTAGTAATAGTTATAGTTACTGCTCTCAAAAAAGTAACGAGTTACTTTATTAGTTACTAAATTATAAAAGTAACAAGTTACTTTACTTTACAAATAATAACAATAAAAATACAAGTGTTTGTGTTGTTCTGTGGCACAGTAAGAGAAAAGACAACTCCCCATCATTGTAGCATAATGGAAACATTAACATTATGGATAGATTACCGGCCCTCAAGCGAGTACTGCAAGACATAGCCCAAGAACGCAATGGTGAGAGATCTATTGAGGCACGTGGTCTGCTGGCACAGTTGGATCTAGAATTCATTGTGCATCTTGTAACACTCCGTAAAGTGTTTGCAGAAACAACATTTCTCTCTGACATGTTACAGTCTTCATCCCTTGACCTTTCAAAGGCTGTGGATTTAGTTGGATCTTTAGTTCAGACATTGAATGACTTCAGGCAGGAGTCATTTTTTGATAACTTGTGGGATGAAGTGTTGAACATTTCTGAGCAATGTGATACTGCAATACAGCCAGCAGCAAAACGACAAAAACGACTGAGCTCTAAACTTGCTGAAAGCTTCGTACTGACTAGCCTAATGTTGGACAGAGAGAGACAGAACAAGATAAACACGGGTTTCGTACAGCCTTTTTCTACCCTGTCATTGATCAGATGCTCAATGAGCTTAATAGACGGTTTTCAAACACAAACTGTGACATGATGAATAGAATCCAAGCTCTTAACCCCAAAAGTAATGCATTTCTGAAGGAGACAACTCTGTTCTCATTCATAACACTCCGTTCGATGTCTCACTATGGGATGCGCCTCATCGCGGAGCAAACAGAAGCATCAATCTCATTACGCCAATCCTGATTGGCTGGTGATCTTGACGTCAACGTCAGGGAATCGCCCCCTATAAGTAGCTTGCGCCACGACGCATGCGTCATTCAAACACCTCTTCTCGCTTCAGAGCACATCTCTACAGTAGCCGGACAAGCTTAACAGTCCAGAGACTGAACCCAAATCCAAAACATTTCGGTCGACGGGCGCTCGCCGGCTACTCTTCTGCTTCGCAAGAAGACGGTAATACTAACACCAGTTAGTATTAAAAATCGACCTCGCCGTTTCTTTCCCCGGAAAGTAAGGTAAGGTTTCGATTTTTTCTCAAGCTAGCTACGCACCTGTTGCTAGCTAGCTTCCCCTTACTACCGACACCACGGTAGCGAGGACGCTTTTCTTTTTCTCTCTCTCGGAGGAGAAAAGGATTAGAAGTATATTGACACACCAGTCAATATTCTTTGAGAACAAAGGACCCACACCGTCCCTTTTTCTCCGGATTAAGGACGGGTTGGTAACACTTTTCTCTCAACGACGTACCTGTTATGAGCGGGTCCTCTCCACGCCACGAGGCGAACAAGATGGACGCCTCTCCCCCTCACACCAGAGGAGTCAGGGACTCAGAGGCTCGGTCATGCGGCTGCGGGTTGAAGATAGCAGGCACAGACTCACACCAGGTCTGCTCGTCCTGCCTCGGGCTGGAACATGCCCAGGAGGCTATCGACAACCCCGGCTCGTGCGGGCATTGTGCCCGTTTCACCCGAAAGAGCCTCCACCGACGGCTAGCACACCAAGCTAGCTTGTTGGAACAGGACTCCCTCATGTCCACTGATTCGCCGTTTGGCAATCAAGACACGGGGGTGTCCGCCGCAAAGACTGAGCCCCTCACTGTATCGGTCTGGGGCTCACTAACAGCGGCAGCTGCGGAACCGGGATCCCACGGCGTGTCAGGCCGGGACCCGGTGGCGGCAAGAGATGCGGGAACGGAGCCCCACGCCTCACCAGGCGGGAGCTCCCGGTGAGACCTCACCATGGTCTCGCCCGCGGAGGATGTCCTGGAATTAGACTACATGGAGGACGAAGAGGACACCTCTGAGTCCCTCCTGTCTGATTCGGATGAGCAAGAAGAAGATATCTTCATGTCATCGGCTCAAACGGCAAAGCCGGGAGCGATGGCTGCTCTCCCGGGCGATAGCACACCAGCTTCACCCTGTCTGAGCATGGACCTGCAGGCCGCGTGTCAGCGCGCTGCGTCCAGGCTAGACATCCCGTGGCCCGAAAATGGCCAAGGAGACCGCCAGGTCCCGTTACGAGGGGAAACATTCTCCCCAAGCAACGAGGACAAGGAGGCAACTCCTCCCGGTCTTCCCGGAGATGTTGGATGAGGTGTCGGTCTCGTGGAGGGACCGACCCTTTAGCAACAAGGCCCCAATCCAGGGTGCCTCCTCCCTAGACTGCGACGGTATGGAGAGGCTCGGCCTGCTCCGCATACCGCCGATGGAACTGCTGGTGGCAGCCCACCTCCTACCGAGGATGGGCGTCACCAAGCAGGAACCCCACGCTGCCAGCGAAGGTGGACCGTTTCCAGTCGACCATGACTGAACGGTACAGAGCCGCAGCGTTGTCCGCCAGGGCTCTGAACGTTTCCTCACTGCTAACCGCATACCAAGCGGAGCTCTGTGAGGATATGTCGAGTAATCCTGGACCGGCCGTTCTGGACGAGTTGGCCGCGGTCACAGACATTTGTCTCCGTGTCCAACGCTGCGCCGTCCAGGCCACGGACAAAACAATGGGGATCATGGTGGTGCAGGAAAGAGCTAGATGGCTCAACCTCACCAACCTCCCAGACCGGGAAAAGGAGGATGTGCTTGACATGCCCATCGTTCCCGAGGGGATTTTCCGCTCCGCTCTTGCCTCCATGCAGAGGAGATGCGAGTCGAAAAAGAAGGAGGACGAGGCCCTCCACCTCTGCCTCCCTCGAAGGGCCCAGCCGCTGCCTTCGCAGCGGCAGCCCTTCGTCCAAGCTGCCCCGAACCCTGCTCGGTTAAAAATACCGAAAACGCAGAGGTCGCAGTCAGCCCGAGTCCCCAGCCCAGGCAGGGGACGAGGGCGAGCTGGCCTAGAAAATCTCCGGTTCCTGCTGCAGCCCAGGCGCAGCCAACCCAGAATTTCGGCCAGCAGTCGAGGAAGAAGAAGCGAGCGGCGTGACAGCCCCTCCTTCTCCCCTCTGTGACAGAGCTGGAAGTCTACGGTTCCCCAGCTCTAAATGTGTTCCCGCCGTCTCGAGAGATGCCTCAACACCATCCTCAAGTCCGCATAAACACATGTCACACACTTATTGATTTTTCTGTCATACATTTTTTTCCGCTGACGCATCCAGGCTTCGAGCCAAGGGCGCAGCTCGAAAAAATGAAAAGAAAAACAATAAAAACCAATAAACAGTCCGTCAACTGTTCCCCTTCTGAGAGCAGCTACGGCCTCTCTCATAGGGCGGACAATTGACGGGTCTGTGAAGGCACCACCGTCACGCGCATGCGCAGTGCCCGGCTGGGGCTGTAAAGGCACCACCGTCACGCGCATGCGCAGTGCCGGCTGGGGTCGTGAAGGCACCACCGTCACGCGCATGCGCAGTGCCGGCTGGAGCTGTAAAGGCACCACCGTCACGCGCATGCGCAGTGCCGGCTGGGGTTGTGAAGGCACCACCGCCACGCGCGATTGCGCAGTGCCGGCTGGAGCCGTAAGGGCACCACCGCCACACGCATGCGCTGTGTCGGTGGGGATTGTCGAAATGGGGCACCACAGTGCTCAGACACTGGAGGGCCCCATAACACAACAAATAGAGACTCAGAGGGGAAGAGACGTGACATCTCAGCTGGCTCTAAGGAGCATACAGCGGGAGATGCTCACAACATCTGCTTGGTTTTCTCAAGACAGTTACACGGAGCTACAGACTCCAAGTAACCGTCACCCCCCCTCGCTTCTCGGGCTATCTGTATTCACAAGCCCGGGGAGAGTCAACCCATATTCTGGAGAGAGAGATTCTCTCTCTCCTAGAAAGGAGGGTTTTATCTATAACGCCCACCGAGCAGAAGTCAGATTACGCAGACAAATGTCCTCGTAAAGCACCTGCTCAACATGGGTCTCATAATAAAACTAAACCCCGCGCGCCACGGCGTGCGGAGAGTATTGGTTATTATGAAATGCGTAGTGGCACTACGCCCACTGGCCGCACCCGACTTTTCTAGTACGGGGCGCGCCTACGGGTGCTGTCCTTTCACGGAAGGTGGTCACCACGGACGCATGTCTGACAGGCTGATAGGGTATTTACGAAGGTCGCCCGGTGAGGGGTCTCTGGAGCAGAGACCTCCAGCGGGCGCACGTAAATCACCCGGAGCTTTTAGCGGTGTTCCCCACCCTAAAACGCTTTCTGCTTTCTCTCAGAGGGACACCATGTCCTCGTTGAGGACAGACAACACAACCACAGTATCGTGTATGAACCGCCAAGGGAGGTTTGCGTTGTCTCCAGTCACACACACTGGCACACAAACTGATCCCTTGGAGCGGCAGACGTCTCCTCTCTCTGAGAGTGACGCATGTACCAGGAGTGATGTACCTCGGGACAGAACTACTGTCCAGAGGTGCACCACTCTATGCAGACTGGACTCCACATCCAAGGATCGTGAGTCCGCTGTGGGTGCGTTACGGCAGAGCCGCGTTAAATCTGTTCGCATAAAGAGAAAATGCTCAAATGACAGCTGTTTCTCTTTAATGCACGATTTAAATGCACCGTTAGGCGTGGACGCACTCGTACACGATTGACCGCCGGGTCTTCTATACGCGTTGCCACCCCTGGCTCTGATACCCCCAACTCTGGCCAGAGTGAAGGAGCAACGCCACACACTTATCCCGCAACGTACGGGCTGGCGGAGATATATCAGCTGTTGTGCGGGCAGCCATGGCAGCCCCCTCTACGCAGGGACAGATTGTCTCAGGCGGTGGGGGCGATCCTTCACCCACGCCCAGAGCGCGGGGCACTATGGGCCTGACCCGTGAGTGGTACAATCTGAATACAGTGGGACTCCCTCAGAAGGTGATAAATACTATTCAGAGTGCGAGAGCTTCCTCCACCAGGTCTCTTTATGACTGTAAGTGGAGGGTGTTTGAGGAGTGGTGCCTTCAAGAAGGACACATCTCCTTTCAATGTCCTGTCGGGGTGATTTTATCATTTCTACAGGACTTGATCGATAAACACAGAGCTTTCTCCACGATTAAGGTGTACCTGGCTGCTATTGCTGCATGCCATGTGGGCTTTGAGGGGTAAGGACGGCTAGCCAACATCCTTTGGTCTGCCGTTTTATGAAGGGAGCTCGCAGGTTCCTCCCTGTCTCCAGGTCACTGGTGCCCTTATGGGACTTGGCAGTGGTTTTAAATGGGCTCAGAATGACCCCATTTGAACCCCTGGAAGGAGCTGACATGAAACATCTGTCACTCAAGACAGTGCTGTTACTGGCCCTGGCATCCGCCAAGCGGGTCAGTGATATTCATGCGCTGTCTGTACATCCTTCATGCACTCAGTTCGCCCCAGGGCAAACGAGAGTGTTGTTGAAGCCCAACCCTGCCTTTACACCAAAGGTGGTTGGTTCGTGTACCCCATTGACATTGAGGCATTTCCTCCGCTGCTTGGTTTCCCTCCGGGGAACAGCAGCAGGATCTGTTGTGTCCAGTCCGTGCTTTACGCACATATATGGACAGATCAAAGGAGCTTCGTCTTAATGACCAACTCTTTGTGTCCCGGGCTAACCCTCACAAGGGCAAGCCTGTTACTAAGCAACGGCTCTCCCACTGGATTGTGGAGGCAATTGCTTTGGCCTATACGAGTCAGAGTTTGCAAGCACCTTCAGGTCTGCGGGCTCACTCGACTCGGGGCCTGGCTACATCCTGGGCTTTGTTCAAGGGTGTTTCCATCCAAGACATCTGTGCAGCGGCGAGCTGGTCCTCGCCGCTCACTTTTGTCCGCTTTTACAGGCTAGACGTCTCCGCTCCAAGCGTGGCCCGAGCAGTGCTGGGCACCTTGTTGAGTCGGGACTCTACCTGTTAAGTTCTGGTTGGTTGGTGATTTTCGAGATAAGCTCGTCTGGTAATACGGGAGCTACAATTTCCCATAGTGAGACATCGAACGGAGTGTTATGAATGAGAACTATAGGTTACTTACGTAACCCCAGTTCTCAGAGTAACATGAAGTGAGATGTCTCACCAGACGGCCCTCCTTGCTATGGTGAAGCGAGAAGAGGTGCTTATTTTGAATGACGCATGCGTCGTGGCGCAAGCTACTTATAGGGGGTGATTCCCTGACGTTGACGTCAAGATCACCAGCCAATCAGGATTGGCTTAATGAGATTGATGCTTCTGTTTGTTCCGCGATGAGGCGCATCCCATAGTGAGACATCTCACTTCATGTTACTCTGAGAACTGGGGTTACGTAAGTAACCTATAGTTTTCATTTGCTCAGTTGTATGATGCAAATATTGAGGACTTGGGGCATGAGCTACATCAGTTCAGCAGAATTCCACTGATAGTACAGTGGAGCTTGTTCAGTTCATTGAGCCTTATAAAGAAGTGTTTTTTGAGCTCTTCAGACTCTGCAAAATAGCAGCCGCAATCCCAGTCAGTTCTGCTTCCTGTGAGCGTAGTTTTTCTACATTGAAGCTGGTCAAAACTTTTCTCAGATCCACCATAACTGATGAGAGACTGAGCAATCTGGGTCTGCTTAGTATTGAGTCAAGGAGGTCAAAGGCTTTGAATCTTGACTTATTTGTTGATCGGTTTGCCAAAAATCACAAAAACCGCAGGATTTTGTTGCTGTAATGCAGTGACCACCAACTGGCGGCCCGCGGGCCACATCCGGCCCGCCAGACATTCTCATCCGGCCTGCACGACGGGGGTGACTGTGGCGTTGGCGGAGTGGTTACTGCGTTCGCCCTACACCCATTTTTTTTTTACAACGTCTCGTGAGTAAGGTACAGTACCGGAGTCCAACAGAGAGGCAGCAGCTGCGGGACAGTAGACTGCGAAACCTTCCCTGCCTTGAAGAAGAAGTGATCCTTCGTTGTGAAGAGTCTGCTTTGTGCGCTCCGCAGCACAGCAGTAGCCCCGCTGCGACAGAGTCCAACAGAGAGGCAGGAGCTGCGGGACAGTAGCCTAGAAGCAGGGTTGGGTTGTAACGGAATATATGTAACGGTGTTACGTAATCAGAATACAAAAATCAAGTGTATTCAGCTGGCGTTACATTTGAAAAATGAGTAATCTGAGTAATCTTTCGTAAACCTGAAGTGAATACATTTTGGAATACTTATTGGAATTATTGGTGGAAAAGTTTCTTCACAAAATGTAATATTCATTACCGGCATAACTGTGTGCGCACTGCACAGCGCTGCAGCGTGTCTGTGAGCGAGAGAGATGCAGCGTGTCTGTGAGGCCCCGCCCCCGCACGCAGATTAGAGAGAGAGAGAGAGATCTCTTTTAAAATATATTGAAAGTTAGAAACGGAGATGGTTAGATAAAATGTGCAAGATAACGTTTATGTAGCATTTCTTTATTGTCGAAATGATGACATTCATAACGGGATCAAATCAAAGTGAATGGCCTGCTGCTGCTGAATGCATGGGGCAAGTGACTGGAAAACGTTTTAAAAGTTATTACATCGTTTCAGATAATAATAATAAATAATAATGATAATTCATTATATTTAGGGGCGCCTTTCAAAGCACCAAGGACACCTTACAATTCATAACATATTCCAAGGAAAGCTTTTAAGGCAGTACAAAGAATGCAGTCCGGATGATGTTTTTTATGTGGGGTGCAGATGAGAGGGAGCTGTCCAGAATGACACCACATAACTGTATTGCATTGTTTTCTTATGCCCAATTACTTCATACTGTCTAGTTCGTCCTGCATTTATTGTGCCACCCTCAGAAAATAACTGGCCCCCCAGTGGCCCCCCCAGTCAAATTGGTCTAGAACCGCCACTGTGCTTTAGTATCCTCTCAAAGCAATTAAGCACAATATCATTTATTTGTACTTAGATAGAATATAGAATAGAATCGTTTAATGTCATTATACATGTACAATGAGATAATAAATGCTTCTCCCTTTCAAGGGTGCCATCAAAACAAAAAAACATCAACACAAGACAACAAATACACGCAGCATACATACTTAGGAATTGTGACGAAGGTAACTTCGTCACTGTGGACTGACGGCTTCGGGCCTGGTAACTCAGCACTTTAGTGAACAGTTTTAACTTTATTAGCGTGATTGCACAGTAGCCTACCGTTTGGCATGGCATATTTGCACATTTTATATAGGCTAATTTATACTAATTATTGAGATAGTATTTATTAAAGGATTAAACCGTATTAATTGAAATGTCGTCTGGCAGGTGCTGGTCGGGTCCTCGGCTCCGCCTGACAAGATAGGGGAGTTAGCGAGAGCGCCGAAAGTGCTTATGCTGGTGTAGAATGACAGCGGTTAAGAATAATCCGGGTGCAAATAATATGTGGGGGTGTAGAAATCATAGCGTTAAGTGGCATTAATTGTATAAAGCTGACTGCGTTTAGTTGGGTTTGTGTGTGTGTAGTTCTGTTGAGTTATATGTTTGTGTTTGAAAAGTGTTCCTCCTCCCGTTATGTCTGTTGCTGGATTGTGTGCACCTGGTGCCCTGTGTTGTCTCCTCCCCCCTCACCTGTGTCTTGTTGGTTTGATTGGTCTGGGTGTATTTAGGCCCTGTTTATCCTGTCAGTATGGGTGAGATCCTTGTGGCTGCAGGATGTGTTCAGGGAGAACAGCAGGATTGATGCTGTGAACTAGTGATGGCGAGATGAAGCCTTATGAAGCTTTCCAGCCAATTGGTTCGCAAAAGGGTTCATCTCATGAGGCTTCATCATGGGCTTCATTTGAACACAAACCCCCTGTTGGTCAAAGTGTGTAAAACAGGCAGATTGGACATCTCAACAGTGTGCTCTATCTCATACCGAGTTCCCAATGAGTAAAGCCTTAGAATACATCTAAACAACGAACATTAAATCATATTTTCATGTTAACAATATTGTTTTTATTCCAGTTGAATGATTGTGATTGAAAAACCTAAGGAGGCTGGTAAACATTGCAAAGAGGGATTTGTACTCCTTAATAATATTCATAAACGTAACCATGTTGTAGCCTGAGAAAGGCGAAACCATATCAAAGAATACATTTATTAACTACATTATCTCATTTAGCTGTAGCTTTTATAAACAACAAAAAAGACATATTGTTCAGTCGTTGAACCAGGGACCCTGCGGTCATGAGTCAACTGCTTTCCAGCTGAGCCACAGCACACACTCTAAAGCTCCCTGAAAACACTGCAACATATTTATTCCTGTATTTATTTATTCATGTTTTTATTCCTACATTTATTTATGCTTGTATCCATTTATACTTATGACATGTTCCGACCTCTATATAGGTGAGGGTCTGAGCTCTTTTAATTCCATCGTGTCACCGGGCTCGGGTACAGGAAGGGTAATCTCTCCCCCCCGAAATCCGCAGCGCCCCAACCCTGGACATTTTCAAAAAAGCCCTCAAAACGCACCTTTTTACCAAGGCTTTCGCCACTGTATAGTTAGTTTAATAGGTTTATTTTTCCGCTACTTCCCCCCCCACCCCCTTAACCTGTCTGCCTTTTTTCCCCTACTCCCCCCCCCCTACCCGACTTGTAAAGCGACCTTGGGTTTCCTGAAAGGCGCTATAAAAATATTATATATTATTATTAATGATAAGGATGTGTGTGTACAAAACGCTGCAAACTGATATCTGCTGGGTCCAGGCTCAAGGGCGTATGGCACTCTCAACTCTTTCCAGGACATGCCGGGGCCCTGCCTGCCTGTAGCTTTGCCGATATCTGTGTTGATAGGTAATAGATTAAGAGCGGTGAATCATCTTAGAAACAGGAAGCGCTCAAACGTTTGTGTGAGTGTATCTAATTTAGCAGTGATTCCATGTCAGCCACAGCTTGTTACAAAAAACCTGACTGATAGTGTGTTTAACAAACTTAAACTAGCTTTATTAAATGTCAGGTCTTTGGCAGGAAAAACATTTTTAATCAATGATTTTATCACTGAGCACAATCTCGATTTTAATTTTTTTAACAGAAACTTGGATTGAACAAAATAACAGTGCAGCTGTTCTTATCGAATCAACCCCTCCCAACTTTAGTTTTATGAGTCAGGAAAGAATGCATAAGAAAGGAGGTGGAGTTGCTATTCTGTTCAATGATTCCCTTCAATGCAGGAAGACATCGTATGGAAACTTTGATTCTTTTGAATATGTGGCCCTTCAGCTGAAATGCTCCTCTCGAGCTCTGTTCCTAAATATCTAGACCACCCAAATACTGTGCAAGCTTTTTTGATGATTTTACCGAACTGCTGTCTATAGTGTGTATTGACTTTGACCGTCTAGTCATTGTTGGTGATTTTAACATCCATGTTGACAACCCCCAGGACAGAGGGGCAAAATAACTGTTTTGTGTTCTTGATAGCTATGGACTGACTCAGCATGTGACGGAGCCCACGCACAATAAGGGGCACACTCTGGACTTAATTATCTCAAAGGGTCTGAATATCTCTAAGGTTGTGGTGACTGATGTTGCACTCTCTGACCATTCCTGTGTTTTCTTTGAGAGCTCTATTTCTGTTCACAAAAATGTTCAAAAACAGGTAACCACAAAGCGATATTTAACTGAAAATACTAGGGAAATGTTTACTCAGAATTTTTCTTCCACACTTGCCCCTGCTAACATCTCAGTAAATGAGCTAGTAGATCATTTTAATTCAAAAATTAAAAATGTTATAGATGCCATTGCTCCAACTAAGGTAAAGGAAGTGTCTGGCAAGAAAATATCTCCATGGAGAAAGGCCATGACCGTGAAAACAGAAAAAAGAGAATGTCGAAAAGCTGAACGCAGGTGGCGAAAAACAAATCTCCAGGTTCACTTTGAAATCTATAAAGAGAGACTTGGCCTTTATAATTTGGAATTGAAAAATGCACGACAATCGTTCTTCTCTGACATCATTGCCACTGTTGCTACCGTCGACAGACTAACTAACCCCCCAGTGTCAGTAGCCTCTGAATTTCTATCCACCAGGGCGTGCAATGATTTTGCCTTCTTCACTGACAAAATTCAGAAAATCAGACAAGCAGTCAGTGCCTCTGCATCAGGAAAAGCAAATGTGTTGTCTCTGTGTCCACTTAACATAAATTCAAACACCATGACACAATTCCATCAGATTAATGATAAAAACCTAGAGGACATTATACAACTTCTGAAATCCTCCTCCTGCTGCATTGATATTATTCCAACAAGATTTTTCAAAGATGTTTTGCCTTGCATGGCCTCCGATCTACTTCATATAGTAAACAAATCTCTTCACTCAGGTATTTTTCCACAGGCCCTGAAAACTGCAGTCATTAAACCGCTCTTAAAAAAGAATAATCTAGATGCTTCAGTAATGAACAATTACAGGCCCATATCAAACCTCCCATTTCTAGGTAAAATCATTGAAAAAGTTGTTTTTCAACAGTTGAGTAATTTCTTGCATTTAAATAACTGTTTCGATGTGTTCCAGTCAGGCTTTCGTCCAAACCACAGCACTGAGACTGCTCTTGTAAAGGTCTTTAATGACATCCACTTAAACACAGACAGTGGCAGAACTTCAGTGTTAGTATTATTAGATCTCAGTGCTGCGTTTGACACTGTTGACCACAACATATTACTAGACCGACTGGAAAACTGGGTGGGACTTTCGGAAACAGTTCTGAATTGCTTTGAATCCTACTTAAAGGACAGAAACAACTTTGTTTCTATAGGTAAATACACATCTGAGTTGACAAATATGACATGTGGGGTTCCTCGAGGCTCCATCTTGGGGCCTCTTCTCTTTAACATCTACATGCTACCACTGGCTCAGATAATGAAAAACAACAAAATAAGTTACCATAGCTATGCAGATGACACACAAATGTACGTAACAATTTCACCAGGAGACTATGCTCCAATTCAAACACTGAGTAAGTGCATTGAACAAATCAATGACTGGATGTGTCAGAACTTTCTCCAATTAAACAAAGATAAAACTGAGGTAATGGTTTTTGGAGCCAAGGCAGAACGTATAAAAGTTAGCGCTGCGCTTCAGTGTGCAATGTTCAAAACAACAGATAAAGCCAGAAATCTAGGTGTAGTCATGGACTCTGACCTGAGTTTCAACAGTCACATGAAAACAGTTACTAAATCAGCCTACTATCACCTAAAGAATATATCTAGGATTAAAAGACTAATGTCACAGCAGGATTTGGAAAAACTTGTCCATGCTTTTATCTTCAGTAGACTCGACTACTGCAATGGTGTCTTTGCAGGTCTCACTAAAAAATCTATTAGGAAGCTGCAGCTGATTCAGAACGCCGCTGCTCGAGTCCTCACTAACACTAAGAAAGTGGATCACATTACTCCTGTTCTGAAGTCTTTACACTGGCTTCCTGTGTGTCAAAGAATAGATTTCAAAATACTGCTGCTGGTTTATAAAGCACTGAATGGTTTAGGCCCAAAATACATTTCTGACCTCCTGCTAAATGATGAACCATCCAGATCTCTCAGGTCTTCAGGGACTGGTCAGCTTTCTGTCCCCAGAGTCAGAACTAAACATGGAGAAGCAGCGTTCAGTTATTATGCTCCAAATATCTGGAACAAACTCCCAGAAACCTGCAGGTCCGCTGCAACTCTGACTACTTTTAAATCCAGACTGAAGACTTTTCTTTTTGTCGCTGCTTTTAATTGAACTATTCACATCTTAAACTGCACTGTAACTTTTATCCATGTACTTTTTCTTTTAATGTTTAATTGAACTATTCATATCTTAGACTGCACTGTAACTTTTATCCATGTATTTTTTTCTTTTAATGTTTATTTTATTAGCTTTTCTTTTTAATGACTTTCATTTTTTGTAAAGCACTTTGAATTGCCTTGTGTTAAAAAGTGCTATATAAATAAACTTGCCTTGCATTGCCTTGCCTAATATGGTTCTTATTATACATCCATGGGTATTATGAGCGTTGTGGTTCAACGGTTCAACCGATCTGAATCGCTTCCTGAAGCAGTCACGTGGTATCGACATTCGTTTGTCATCGATGACGTCACTGGCCCAAAACGATACAAGCCTCGATACAAGCTTCACAAAAAGCTTCGGGGATTACTCGACACACGCTCCGAAGCCTCGGCGCAATACGTAACATCACTACTGTGAACTATGTGCACATGATTTTAATAAATGCCCACACCGGGTAATAATTTGTGGACGTTCTGCCTCTGCCTCCTTGCTTGGTCGGGCCGCTCAACGGTCAGCTTCACAGGAATAAAGAATAAAAAACAAGAGTCACTAGACTTCAAATCTAAATATTAGGTAAGGTCTGCAGTTTCTGCAGTGTGGGTAATGTAGTCAGAAGGTCATCACAGCTGGAACAGTTGAGGTGTAGTTTGAAGAGTGCACATTCCTGAGAGGGAATATACATTTACGACACATTTTAACTTTTTTGACTTGCAACATTTTCTTTTAAATTGACAAACATCATGTGTAATTCGTGGCACGATTCAAACTGGATCGAAAGATAATCTTTCTCTCGCCATTGACTTCAATACATATTTTTTTCCGAAATAAGGTCCCATGGAGGTCCACTGGAAGGGGAGGGACTTCGCCTCTCTATTTCGGAAAAGTGTGTATTGAAGTCATAGATTGAATTCACGAATTACACATATGATGTTTGTCAATCTTAAAAAATTATTTCCATGTCAAAAAAGTCACAGTTTGTCGTAAAACTGTTGAAATATAAGACTATGAAAAATACGCAACTAGAAAGACTACAAATCCCGGTCCTGCATGCTGGATCTTACGGAACCGACTAACTCCCCTTTTGTGTATTTGCAGCTCTCAACCAAACGGCAAACTCTGGGGCAGAGCCAGGCCAATAAGGAAGTGCCACAAACTGCAGTTCATCTATTGACCGATAGGCAATGACTGCAGAAAGGATGAATTTCCATAGACCCCCATGTTAAAATGCCCAACTTTACAGCAGAAATAAACATGTTTCTACCCCTGGATGCAATTTTCCGGATATAGTTAGACACCTTAATGATTATTAATTGTTGAGTGAATTGTTTTATAACGCAACCCTTTTATTTATATTAGGTCTTAACGTTTTTGCATAAATTAGGGCGTGGTCACTTTGATGGACAGGTACGTGCCTCACTGTCAACTAACAGCAACTTGTCCACTCTGCTAGGCTACAACGTTAGCTAGTTGTAGTTACTTTACTTGTTACAAATACCAGACAATTAAAATGTTGTGCTGTGTTGTTGAATGTTCTAACAGAACTTCCAAGAAGTCTAAAATGATAATATTATACATGTTAGCCCCGTTAGCAGGTGTTTGTGTGCTTGTTAGCTTAGCTTGTTATATTATATAGCTTATTAACCAGCTAAGGACGTAACCCTTTATACATGTGTGTATATATATACATATACATGCGCGTAGGAAGCATCCTCAATGTGGGTGGGACAATTTGACAGGGGGTTTGGGCGGGTGGTGGAACTCACCTCCGCTAGGGGAGTCTGGGGGCATGCTCCCCAGGGAAGATTTTTTTTTTTAAATGTTGAAGTTAAATGCATCAATCTGGTGCACTTTGAGAGCAAAATTAGGGACTAAATCTATGGATACATCTCTCAACAACACCCATGTGAAACAGAACTGTAAACAGATTTACTTTTTCTTTATGCATATTTTACAAATCACTCCCCTTTTAAACTGTATTTGTGTGTTACTGTCCTATAGTATGAGTTGGAATTATTTCATACCTGTTATTCTCTTGTTTTTTATAACTATTATTAATGATCATATAAAGGTGTGCCTTATTTACATAAATGATTACCAAACCGTTTGAGACCCACTACTTAGACTAAAGTGAACTATCTAAACCCTCAGAAAGTCCTTTACCTCACTGAGCTGTAGCCATCAGCCTCTCAGTCTGACAGGAGAGGACTTTCCCTCCACCTCTCAGAGAGTCCCTTACCTCACTGAGCTGTAGTTATCAGCCTCTCAGTCTGACAGGAGAGGACTCTCCCTCCACCTCTCAGAGAGTCCTTTACCTCACTGAGCTGTAGTTATCAGCCTCTCAGTCTGACAGGAGAGGACTCTCCCTCCACCTCTCAGAGAGTCCTTTACCTCACTGAGCTGTAGTTATCAGCCTCTCAGTCTGATAGGTGAGGACTCTCCCTCCACCTCTTTAATAACAGCGCCTTATATCCGGATGCTAATGGAGCACGCTCGTGAACTGTTAGTGCCGGAGCCTCGCAGCGTGGAAACTGTGGCGCGCATCATTTTACAACTAAAGACACAGCTACACAAAAAACGCAGCATGTGTACGGCTCATGTGTACGGCTCTGAGAATCTGCCTTGGTACAAAGTAGCAGTGAAAACATGGCACGGAATTTAATTGATTTGGGCATTCTCACAATAAGCAAGTGGAATGGATTTGATAATGAAGCACTGACACAGCGTTCAGAGTGGCGAGTGGATAGTAAAAGTGGGGGGTCTAAACTAATCATTTTAAAAGGTGGGGGGGACTTGTCCCACCCTCATATAATGGCTGCGACGCCCATGCACATATACAGTTTAGTTTATGATTCAGCCTTGGGTAAGACTTTTATAGTCTATGGATATGACGGCCATTAGCCTATGCTAAATGGGAGCAAACGTTAAAAGGGGACCCAATTATGGTGGCGGAGTCTGGCATTATAACTGGAGATCAAGGAATGCAGCGGAACGCGGACTTGGTTCGCCTGCAGCCTGCTGTAGTATTAGTTAAATAAATGATGTTGAACAAGGCTTATTAACAGGGCTGCACATAACTGGTGCGCAGGTGCGCACCAACGGCCTTACTCACCGGGTCATTTGAAAAAAGGCGCATTTGCGTACCAACATTGAGAGAGAGAGAGGAGAGAGGGAGAGAGAGAAGAGAGAGAAGGGAGAAGAGAAAAGAGAGAAGAGAAAAGAGAGGAGAGAGAAGAGAGGAGAGAGAGAAAGATATTTGCGAGTTGCATATGAACTCAGGGCCGGCCCGTAGCACTGGCGTTATAGATGTTCGCCTCGGGCGCCAGATCTGGGGAGGCGCTGCGCTGGCAGTTCTGGGAGGGAAAAAAACATTTTTGACCGTTGGGGCTCATCCTAATTTTCGGCCTTGATGTAACAATATTCATAATTAAGTAAATGTAACATCCTTTTCACCTCGTTTACACGTTTCATTTGCCCTGTACAATGGGCGCTGTAAGTGATGAAAATGGGGGATGTTGGCTTATCTGGCACGGGAGTAGCTATATACAGGACCGTCCTGTACACAACGCCAAATGACTATATACAGGACCGTCCTGTACACAACCCTCTGAAATGGCTATATACAGGACGGTGATACAATTCAAAATACGGTTTCTCCGATTTCTAAAATAAAAATGCCGGCGTAGCCGATAAATGATTTGTGTTGCTTTCAATGCAAAATCACTACACTTCAACGAAATGTCGGCGTATTCTTTAAAAAAAACCCTTCAGTTTTAATAAAACCGAGTAGTCTTTAAAGTATGCAGTGATATCCTTTACAAGTAAAACATTGTGCATTGGAAAATATAAAGTAGAAAATGATTGAAACAACATAAAAAGATAAGCCAAAAAAAAGACTGAAATCAGCATAAAAAGCTAAGCAATTGGCATGGAAAGAGATTTAATTGCCACAATTTTATATTGAGGGGAAACTCATTGAAAATAATGTTGTTATGAGAATATTTATCTGTGAATCCTATCCCTACATTACCACCCGCGAAACTTGCTTAAGCATGCTATAATAGCCCGGTCTGTATATAGTCATTTGACGTTAGCTGCAGGACGGTCCTGTATATAGCCATTTCAGATATCTTATCCACAGGACCGTCCTGTATATAGCCATTTCAGAGAGCTGTTTACAGGACGGTCCTGTATATAGCCATTTCGGAGCTTGTATACAGGACGGTCCTGTATATAGCCATTTCAGGGCTTCTGTGCAGGACCGTCCTGTATATAGCCATTTCAGAGAGCTGTGTACAGGACGGTCCTGTATATAGCCATTTGGCGTTGTGTACAGGACCGTCCTGTATATAGCCTCGGCCATCTGGCACCCGCAGCTCACAGCCAAAATGCGAGTGAGCGAGGGAGGGCGCACCGGTTCCGGCGCTGTTGTTATTAGCATCTGGTGCTAACTGCTCTAACGGATATAAGAAGAAGATGTTTCTACAATGATGTGGAGAGAGAGTCCTCTCCGGTCAGACTGAGAGGCTGATGACTACAGCTCAGTGAGGTAAAGGCCCTGTCACACTGTCCCGAAATTGACTCCCGATGGACACACGAATATGGAATTGTGAATTTCGCACGAAGATGGCCCGAACTTGGTCATCGGCCAAGCAACAGCCGAAGCAAGTACGATGCCTACAGAAGGCCACACGATGGCACCCGAACCACCCACGAAGGCGACACGTGACCCCCCGATGGTATAAAAGCTTCGGCCGTGTGGGAAATCAAATTCTTGATCGGAGATTATTGGGAGCAGAACACAAGGTAAATTCTACTTTAAGTCTACGTTAACATGCCACCCAAGGCAGGGAGAGGCAGACGGAAGAAGCTGGCTGTTAAATACACTCAGAAGAGGAAACTGAGGTTCAATAACACAGCACTGAGTCTGCAACCAGAGAGAGAAAGGGGAGGAAATGCAAGAAAGTCGGGCCAAGTAAAACTCCAGAGCGGCCCCCAGAGGGTTCCAGGTCTCCTCAGCAGTCCGAAGAGTCTCGGCAGCATTCACCTTCTCCTCGTCGTAACAGACATCCCGAATCCTCGGAGGATGAAGGTAAATATTTCTAACTTATTTTTGGTATGGATGGGGGCAGGCTTCGAGTTATAAACTGTGCTCTATGGGGAGTCTGCTGCTGCGTGAGTGTGTGTGTGGGTACGGACGCGCGCACCCACACACACTCACACGCAGCAGCATCAGCCCTCTCTCTACTTGCTACAAACTTAAATATGAAAAGGTTCAACTACACACACACACACACACACA